>NW_024731147.1:0-105372 GCF_018991925.1 Homarus americanus | reverse complement strand
GGGACTTTGTTATACTCGATCAGGGGCCTTTGTTATACGCGAACAGGGGACTTTGTTATACTCGATCAGGGGACTTTGTTATACTCGATCAAGGACTTTGTTATACTCGATGATTGGGCTTTGTTATACTCGATCAGGGGGCTTTGTTATGCTCGACATGGGTCCTTTGTTCTGCTTGACCAGTGGCCTTTGTTATACTCGATAATATGACTTTGTTATACACGATCAGGGAACTTTGTTGTACTCGATCAGGGGACTTTTTTATATTCGATCAGAGGACTTTGTTATACTCGATGAGGGGCCTTTATTATACTCGATCAGGGGCTTTCTTATACTCGATCAGGAGACATTACTATACTCAACCAGGGAACTTTGTTATATACGATCAGGGGATATGTTATACTCGATCAGGGGATGTGTTATACTCGATCAGGGGACTTTGTTATACTCGATCAGGAAGCTTTGTTATACTCGATAAGGTGACTTTGTTATACTCGACCATGGGACTTTGTTATACTCGACGAGGGGCCTTTGTTATACTCGATGAGGGGACTTTGTTATACTCGATCAGGGGCCTTTGTTATACTCGATGAGGGGGCTTTGATATACTCGCTCAGGGGACTTTGTTATACTCGATCAAGGGACTTTGTTATACTCGATGATCGGGCTTTGTTATACTCCATCAGGAGACTTTGTTATGCTTGACATGGGTCCTTTGTTATGCTTGACCAGTGGCCTTTGTTATACTCGATAATATGACTTTGTTATACACGATCAGGGAACTTTGTTGTACTCGATCAGGGGACTTTTTTATATTCGATCAGAGGACTTTGTTATACTCGATGAGGGGCCTTTATTATACTCGATCAGGGGCTTTCTTATACTCGATCAGGAGACATTACTATACTCAACCAGGGAACTTTGTTATATACGATCAGGGGATATGTTATACTCGATCAGGGGATGTGTTATACTCGATCAGGGGACTTTGTTATACTCGATCAGGAAGCTTTGTTATACTCGATAAGGTGACTTTGTTATACTCGACCATGGGACTTTGTTATACTCGGCGAGGGGCCTTTGTTATACTCGATGAGGGGACTTTGTTATACTCGATCAGGGGCCTTTGTTATACTCGATGAGGGGGCTTTGATATACTCGCTCAGGGGACTTTGTTATACTCGATCAAGGGACTTTGTTATACTCGATGATCGGGCTTTGTTATACTCCATCAGGAGACTTTGTTATGCTTGACATGGGTCCTTTGTTATGCTTGACCAGTGGCCTTTGTTATACTCGATTATAGGACTTTGTTATACACGATCAGGGAACTTTGTTTTACTTGATCAGGGGACTTTTTTATATTCGATCAGAGGACTTTGTTATACTCGATGAAAGGCCTTTATTATACTCGATAAGGGGCTTTGTTATACTCGATCAGGAGACATTACTATACTCAACCAGGGAACTTTGTTATACACGATCAGGGGATATGTTATACTCGATCAGGGGATGTGTTATACTCGATAAGGTGACTTTGTTATACTCGACCATGGGACTTTGTTATACTCGACGAGGGGCCTTTGTTATACGCGATCAGGGGACTTTGTTATAATCGATCAGAGGAATTGTTATACTCGATCAGGGGACTTTGTTATACTCGACCAGGGTACTTTGTTATACTCGATTAGGGGGGTTGTTATGCTCGATCTGGGACATTACTATACTTGACCAGGGAACTTTGTTATACACGATCAGGGGATGTGTTATACTCGATCAGGGGATGTGTTATACTCGATCAAGGGACTTTGTTATACTCGATCATGGGCCTTTATTATACTCATTCAAGGGCCTTTCTTATACTCGATCAAGGGACTTTGTTATACTAGAGCAAGGGACTTTGTTATACTCGATCAGGGGCCTTTATTATACTCAATCAAGGGCCTTTGTTATACTCGATCAGGGGACTTTGTTATACTCGACCAGGGGACTTTGTTATACTCGACCAGGGGATTTTGTTATACTCGATCTGAGGATTTTGTTATACTCTATCAGGGGACTTTGTTATACTCGACCAGGGGACTTTGTTATACTCGATCAGGGGACTTTGTTATACTCGACCAGGGAACTTTGTTATACACGATCAGGGGATATGTTATACTCGATCAGGGGGATGTGTTATACACGATCAGGGGACTTTTTTATACACGATCACGATGCTTTGTTATTCTCAACCGGGGGCCTTTGTTATATTCGATGAGGGGCCTTTGTTATACTCGATCAAGGGACTTTGTTATACTCGATCAGGGGACTTTGTTATACTCGTTGAGGGGGCTTTGTTTTCATCGATCAAGGGACTGTGTAATACTCCATCAGGGTCTTTCTTATAATCCATGAGGGGCCTTTGTTATACTCGACCAGGGGACTTTGTTATACTCGATCAGGGGACTTTGTTATACTTGATTAGGGGACTTTGTAATATTCGATCAGGGGGGCTTTGTTATACTCGACCAGGGGCCTTTGTTATGCTCGATAAGGGGTCTTTGTTGTACTCGATCAGGGGCCTTTGTTATACTCGATCAGGGGACTTTGTTATACTCGACCAGGGGACTTTCTTATACTCGATCAGGGACTTTGTTATACTTGATCAAGGGACTTTGTAATATTCGATGAGGGGGGCTTTGTTATACTCGACCAGGGGCCTTTGTTTTGCTCGATAAGGGACTTTGTTATACTCGATCAGGGGCCTTTGTTATACTCGATCAGGGGCCTTTGTTATACTCAATCAAGGGATTTTGTTATACTCGACCAGGGGACTTTCTTTTACTCGATCAGGGGACTTTGTTATACCTGATCAGGGGACTTTGTAATATTCGATGAGGGGGGCTTTGTTATACTCGACCAGGGGCCTTTGTTATGCTCGATATGGGGACTTTGTTATACTCGATCAGGGGCCTTTGTTATACTCGATCAGGGGACTTTGTTATACTCGACCAGGGGACTTTGTTATACTCGATGAGGGGACTTTGTTATACTCGATCAGGGGCCTTTGTTATACCCGAACACTGGACTTTGTTATACTCGATCAGGGGACTTTGTTATACTCGATCAAGGGACTTTGTTATACTCGATGATTGGGCTTTGTTATATTCGATGAGGGGACTTTGTTATGCTCGACATGGGTCCTTTGTTATGCTTGACTAGTGGCCTTTGTTATACTCGATTATAAGACTTTGTTATACACGATCAGGGAACTTCGTTTTACTCGATCAGGGGACTTTTTTATATTCGATCAGAGGACTTTGATATACTCGATGAGGGGCCTTTATTATACTCGATCAGGGGCTTTCTTATACTCGATCAGGAGACATTACTATACTCAACCAGGGAACTTTTTTATACACGATCAGGGGATATGTTATACTCGATCAGGGGATGTGTTATACTCGATCAGGGGACTTTGTTATACTCGATCAGGAAGCTTTGTTATACTCGATAAGGTGACTTTGTTATACTCGACCATGGGACTTTGTTATACTCGACGAGGGGCCTTTGTTATACTCAATGAGGGGAGTTTGTTATACTCGATCAGGGGCCTTTGTTATACTCGATGAGGGGGCTTTGATATACTCGCTCAGGGGACTTTGTTATACTCGATCAAGGGACTTTGTTATACTCGATGATTGGGCTTTGTTATACTCCATCAGGGGACTTTGTTATGCTCGACATGGGTCCTTTGTTATGCTTGACCAGTGGCCTTTGTTATACTCGATTATAGGACTTTGTTATACACGATCAGGGAACTTTGTTTTACTCGATGAGGGGACTTTTATTTATTCGATCAGAGGACTTTGTTATACTCGATGAGGGGCCTTTATTATACTCGATTAGGGGCTTTGTTATACTCGATCAGGAGACATTACTATACTCAACCAGGGAACTTTGTTATACAAGAACATTGGATATGTTATACTCGATCAGGGGATGTGTTATACTCGATCAGGGGACTTTGTTATACTCGATCAGGGGGCTTTGTTTTCCTCGATCAGGGGACTTTGTTTTACTCCATCATGGTCTTTGTTATACTCGATCAGGGGACTTTGTTATACTCGATCCGAGGACTTTGTTATACTTGATCAGGGGACTTTGTTATACTCGATGAGGGGTCTTTGTTATACTCGATCAGGGGATATTACTATACTCGACCAGGGAACTTTGTTATACACGATCAGGGGATATGTTATACTCGATCAGGGGATGTGTTATACTCAACCGGGGGCGTTTGTTATACTCGATCATGGGCCTTTGTTATACTCGATCAGGTGACTTTGTTATACTCGACCATGGGACTTTGTTATACTCGATCAGGGGACTTTGTTATACTCGATCAAGGGTCTTTATTATACTCGATCAGGGGACTTTTTTATATTCGATCAGAGGACTTTGATATACTCGATGATGGGCCTTTATTATACTCGGTCAGGGGCTTTCTTATACTCGATCAGGAGACATTACTATACTCAACCAGGGAACTTTGTTATATACGATCAGGGGATATGTTATACTCGATCAGGGGATGTGTTATACTCGATCAGGGGACTTTGTTATACTCGATCAGGAAGCATTGTTATACTCGATAAGGTGACTTTGTTATACTCGACCATGGGACTTTGTTATACTCGACGAGGGCCTTTGTTATACTCGATGAAGGGGACTTTGTTATACTCGATCAAGGGCCTTTGTTATACTCGATGAGGGGGCTTTGATATACTCGCTCAGGGGACTTTGTTATACTCGATCAAGGGACTTTGTTATACTCGATGATCGGGCTTTGTTATACTCCATCAGGAGACTTTGTTATGCTTGACATGGGTCCTTTGTTATGCTTGACCAGTGGCCTTTGTTAAACTCGATTATAGGACTTTGTTATACACGATCAGGGAACTTTGTTTTACTCGATCAGGGGACTTTTTTATATTCGATCAGAGGACTTTGTTATACTCGATGAAAGGCCTTTATTATACTCGATAAGGGGCTTTGTTATACTCGATCAGGAGACATTACTATACTCAACCAGGGAACTTTGTTATACACGATCAGGGGATATGTTATACTCGATCAGGGGATGTGTTATACTCGATCAGGGGACTTTGTTATACTCGATAAGGTGACTTTGTTATACTCGACCATGGGACTTTGTTATACTCGACGAGGGGCCTTTGTTATACGCGATCAGGGGACTTTGTTATAATCGATCAGAGGCACTTTGTTATACTCGATCAGGGACTTTGTTATACTCGATCAGGGGCTTTGTTATACTCGACCAGGGTACTTTGTTATACTCGATCAGGGGGATTGTTATACTCGATCAGGGACATTACTATACTTGACCAGGGAACTTTGTTATACACGATCAGGGGATGTGTTATACTCGAGCAGGGGATGTGTTATACTCGATCAAGGGACTTTGTTATACTCGATCATGGGCCTTTATTATACTCCAATCAAGGGCCTTTCTTATACTCGATCAAGGGACTTTGTTATCACTAGAGCAAGGGACTTTGTTATACTCGATCGAGGGCCTTTATTATACTCAATCAAGGGCCTTTGTTATACTCGATCGGGGTTTTGTTATACTCGATTAGGCGTCTTTGTTATAATCGATCATGGGACTTTGTTATACTCGATGAGGGGCCTTTGTTATACTCGATCAGAGGCCTTTGTTATACTAGATCAGGGGACTTTTTATATTCGATTAGGGGCCTTTTTTGGAATCGATGAGGGGCCTTTGTAATACTCGATCAGGAGACTTTGTTATACTCGAACGGAGGACTTTCATATACTCGTGCAGGGGGCTTTGTTATATACGATCAAGGATATATTATACTCGATCAAGGGATGTGTTATATATACTCGATCAGGGGACTTTGTTATACTCGATCAGGAAGCTTTGTTATACTCGGTCAGGGGACTTTGCTATACTCGACCAGGGGACTTTGTTATAGTCGAGCAGGGGGCTTTGTTATACTCGATTAGGGGACTCTGTTATACTCGATCAAGAGGCCTTTATTTATATATACTCGATCAGGGGACTTTGTTATACTCGATGATTGGACTTTGTTATACTCGATCAGGGGGCTTTGATATACTCGATCAGGGGGCTTTGTTATACTCGATCAGGGGACTTTGTTATACTCGACCAGGGTCCATTGTTATGCTCGACCAGTGGCCTTTGTTATACTCGATTATAGGACTTTGTTATACATGATCAGGGAACTTTGTTTTACTCGATCAGGGGACTTTTTTATTTTCGATCAGAGGACTTTGTTATACTCGATGAGTGGCCTCTATTATACTCGATTAGGGGCTTTGTTATACTCGTTCAGGAGACATTACTATACTCAACCAGGGAACTTTGTTATACACGATCAGGGGATATGTTATACTCGTTCAGGGGATGTGTTATACTCGATCAGGAGACTTTGTTTACTCGATCAGGAGGCTTTGTTATACTCGATAAGGTGACTTTGTTATACTCGACCAAGGCACTTTGTTATACTCGACGAGGGGCCTTTGTTATACGCGATCAGGGGACTTTGTTATACTCGATCAGAGGACTTTGTTATACTCGATCAGGGGACTTTGTTATACTCGACCAGGGTACTTTGTTATACTCGATCAGGGGGGTTGTTATGCTCGATCAGGGACATTACTATACTTGACCAGGGAACTTTGTTATACACGATCAGGGGATGTGTTATACTCGATCAGGGGATGTGTTATACTCGATCAAGGGACTTTGTTATACTCGATTAGGGGCCTTTATTATACTTAATCAAGGGCCTTTCTTATACTCGATCAAGGGCTTTGTTATACTAAGAGCAAGGGACTTTGTTATACTCGATCAGGGCCTTTATTATACTCAATCAGGGCCTTTGTTATACTCGATCAGGGGACTTTGTTATACTCGACCAGGGACTTTGTTATACTCGACCAGGGACTTTGTTATACTCGATCTGAGGATTTTGTTGCTCTCTATCAGGGACTTTGTTATACTCGACCAGGACTTTTGTTATACTTCGATCAGAATTTGTTATACTCGACCAGGAACTTTTTGTTATACGCGATCAGGGGATATGTTATACTCGATCAGGGGGATGTGTTATACACGATCAGGGGACTTTTTTATACACGATCACGATGCTTTGTTATTCTCAACCGGGGGCCTTTGTTATATTCGATCAGGGGCCTTTGTTATACTTGATCAAGGGACTTTGTTATACTCGATCAGGGGACTTTGTTATACTCGTTGAGGGGGCTTTGTTTTCCTCGATCAACGGACTTTGTAATACTCCAGCAGGGTCTTTCTTATACTCCATGAGGGGCCTTTGTTATACTCGACCAGGGGACTTTGTTATACTCGATCATGGGACTTTGTTTTACTTGATCAGGGGACTTTGTAATATTCGATCAGGGGGGCTTAGTTATACTCGACCAGGGGCCTTTGTTATGCGATAAGGGGACTTTGTTATACTCGACCAGGGGCCTTTGTTATACTCGATCAGGGGACTTTGTTATACTCGACCAGGGGACTTTCTTATACTCGACCAGGGGACTTTGTTATACTTGATCAAGGGACTTTGTAATATTCGATGAGGGGGCTTTGTTATACTCGACCAGGGGCCTTTGTTATGCTCGATAAGGGGACTTTGTTATACTCGATCAGGGGCCTTTGTTATACTCGATCAGGGCCTGTTATACCCAATCAAGGGATTTTGTTATACTCGACCAGGGGACTTTCTTATACTCGATTTGGGGACTTTGTTATACCTGATTAGGGGACTTTGTAATATTCGATGAGGGGGGCTTTGTTATACTCGACCAGGGGCCTTTGTTATGCTCGATATGGGGACTTTGTTATACTCGATCAGGGGCCTTTGTTATACTCGATCAGGGGACTTTGTTATGCTCGACCAGGGGACTTTGTTATACTCGATGAGGGGACTTTGTTATACTCGATCAGGGGCCTTTGTTATACCCGAACACTGGACTTTGTTATACTCGATCAGGGGACTTTGTTATACTCGATCAAGGGACTTTGTTATACTCGATGATTGGGCTTTGTTATATTCGATGAGGGGACTTTGTTATGCTCGACATGGGTCCTTTGTTATGCTTGACTAGTGGCCTTTGTTATACTCGATTATAAGACTTTGTTATACACGATCAGGGAACTTCGTTTTACTCGATCTGGGGACTTTTTTATATTCGATTAGAGGACTTTGATATACTCGATGAGGGGCCTTTATTATACTCGATCAGGGGCTTTCTTATACTCGATCAGGAGACATTACTATACTCAACCAGGGAACTTTGTTATACACGATCAGGGGATATGTTATACTCGATCAGGGGATGTGTTATTCTCGATCAGGGGACTTTGTTATACTCGATCAGGAAGCTTTGTTATACTCGATAAGGTGACTTTGTTATACTCGACCATGGGACTTTGTTATACTCGACGAGGGGCCTTTGTTATACTCGATGAGGGGAGTTTGTTATACTCGATCAGGGGCCTTTGTTATACTCGATGAGGGGGCTTTGATATACTCGCTCAGGGGACTTTGTTATACTCGATCAAGGGACTTTGTTATACTCGATGATTGGGCTTTGTTATACTCCATCAGGGGACTTTGTTATGCTCGACATGGGTCCTTTGTTATGCTTGACCAGTGGCCTTTGTTATACTCGATTATAGGACTTTGTTATACACGATCAGGGAACTTTGTTTTACTCGATGAGGGGACTTTTATTTATTCGATCAGAGGACTTTGTTATACTCGATGAGGGGCCTTTATTATACTCGATTAGGGGCTTTGTTATACTCGATCAGGAGACATTACTATACTCAACCAGGGAACTTTGTTATACAAGAACATTGGATATGTTATACTCGATCAGGGGATGTGTTATACTCGATCAGGGGACTTTGTTATACTCGATCAGGGGGCTTTGTTTTCCTCGATCAGGGGACTTTGTTTTACTCCATCATGGTCTTTGTTATACTCGATCAGGGGACTTTGTTATACTCGATCCGAGGACTTTGTTATACTTGATCAGGGGACTTTGTTATACTCGATGAGGGGTCTTTGTTATACTCGATCAGGGGATATTACTATACTCGACCAGGGAACTTTGTTATACACGATCAGGGGATATGTTATACTCGATCAGGGGATGTGTTATACTCAACCGGGGGCGTTTGTTATACTCGATCATGGGCCTTTGTTATACTCGATCAGGTGACTTTGTTATACTCGACCAGGGGACTTTGTTATACTCGATCTGTGGACTTTGTTATACTCGATCAGGGGACTTTGTTATACTCGACCAGGGGACTTTGTTATACTCGATTAGGGGACTTTGTTATACTCGACCAGGGGGCTTTGTTATACTCGATCTGAGGATACTCAGACTTTGTTATCACTGGGACTTTGGATCAGGGACTTTGTTATACTCGACCAGGAACACTGTTATACACGATCAGGGATATGTTATACTCTATCAGGGGGATGTGTTATACACGATCAGGGGACTTTTTTATACACGATCACGATGCTTTGTTATTCTCAACCGGGGGCCTTTGTTATATTCGATCATGGGCCTTTGTTATACTCGATCAAGGGACTTTGTTATACTCGATCAGGGGACTTTGTTATACTCGTTGAGGGGGCTTTGTTTTCCTCGATCAAGGAACTTTGTAATACTCCATCAGGGTCTTTCTTAAACTCCATGAGGGGCCTTTGTTATACTCGACCAGGGGACTTTGTTATACTCGATCAGGGGACTTTGTTATACTTGATGAGGGGACTTTGTAATATTCGATCAGGGGGGCTTTGTTATACTCGACCAGGGGCCTTTGTTATGCTCGATAAGGGGACTTTGTTATACTCGACCAGGGGACCTGTTATACTCGATCAGGGGACTTTGTTATATGACCAGGGGACTTTCTTATACTCGATCAGGGGACTTTGTTATACTTGATCAGGGACTGTAATATTCGATGAGGGTGGCTTTGTTATACTCGACCGGGCCTTTGTTATGCTCGATAAGGGGACTTTGTTATATACTCGATCAGGGCCTTTCTTATACTCGATCAGGGGACTTTGTTATACTCGACCAGGGACTTTGATATACTCGATGAGGGACTTTGTTATACTCGTTCAGGGCCTTTGTTATACTCGAACAGGGGACTTTGTTATACTCGATCAGGGGACTTTGTTATACTCGATCAAGGGACTTTGTTATACTCGATGATTGGGCTTTGTTATACTCGATCAGGGGACTTTGTTATGCTCGACATGGGTTCTTTGTTATGCTTGACCAGTGGCCTTTGTTATACTCGATTATATGACTTTGTTATACACGATCAGGGAACTTTGTTTTACTCGATCAGGGTTTTTTTTTATGTTCGATCAGAGGACTTTGTTATACTCGATGAGGGGCCTTTATTATACTCGATCAGGGGCTTTCTTATACTCGATCAGGAGACATTACTATACTCAACCAGGGAACTTTGTTATACACGATCAGGGGATATGTTATACTCGATCAGGGGATGTGTTATACTCGATCAGGGGACTTTGTTATACTCGATCAGGAAGCTTTGTTATAATCGATAAGGTGACTTTGTTATACTCGACCATGGGACTTTGTTATTCTCGACGAGGGGCCTTTGTTATACTCGATGAGGGAACTTTGTTATACTCGATCAGGGGCCTTTATTAAACTCGATGAGGGGGCTTTGATATACTCGCTCAGGGGACTTTGTTATACTCGATCAAGGGACTTTGTTATACTCGATGATTGGGCTTTGTTATACTCCATCAGGGGACTTTGTTATGCTCGACATGGGTCCATTGTTATGCTTGACCAGTGGTCTTTGTTATACTCGATTATAGGACTTTGTTATACACGATCAGGGAACTTTGTTTTACTCGATCAGGGGATTTTTTTATTTTCGATCAGAGGACTTTGTTATACTCGATGAAAGGCCTTTATTATACTCGATTATGGGCTTTGTTATACTCGATCAGGAGACATTACTATACTCAACCAGGGAACTTTGTTATACACGACCAGGGGATATGTTATACTCCATCAGGGGATGTGTTATACTCGATCAGGGGACTTTGTTATACTCGATCAGGAGGCTTTGTTATACTCGATAAGGTGACTTTGTTATACTCGACCATGGGACTTTGTTATACTCGACGAGGGGCCTTTGTTATACGCGATCAGGGGACTTTGTTATACTCGACCAGGGTACTTTGTTATACTCGATCAAGGGGGTTGTTATACTCGATCAGGGAAATTACTATACTTGACCAGGGAACTTTCTTATACACGATCAGGGGATGTGTTATTCTCGATCAGGGGATGTGTTATACTCGATCAAGGGACTTTGTTATACTCGATCAGGAGGCTTTGTTATACTCGATCAGGTGACTTTGTTATATTCGACCATGGGACTTTGTTATACTCGATCAGGGGACTTTGTTATACTCGACCAGGGGACTTTGTTATACTCGATCAGGGGACTTTGTTATACTTGACCAGGGAACTTTGTTATATACGATCAGGTGATATGTTATACTCGATCAGGGGATGTGTTATACTCGATCAAGGGACTTTGTTATACTCGATCAGGAGGCTTTGTTATACTCGATCAGGTGACTTTGTTATATTCGACCATGGGACTTTGTTATACTCGATCAGGGGACTTTGTTATACTCGATCAGAGGACTTAGTTATACTCGATCAGGGGGCTTTGTTATACTCGATCAGGGGACATTACTATACTAGACCAGGGAACTTTGTTATACACGATCAGGTGATATGTTATACTCGATCAGGGGATGTGTTATACTCTATCAGGGGACTTTGTTATACTCGATCAAGAGGCTTTGTTATACTCAACGGGGGGCTTTGTTATACTCGATCAGGGGCCTTTGTTATACTCGATCAAGGGACTTTGTTATACTCGAAGAGGGGCATTTGTTATACTCGATCAAGAGCCTTTGCTATACTCGATCAGGGGAATTAGTTATACTAGATCAGGGGGCTTTGTTATACTCGATTAGGTGACTTTGTTATACTCGATGAATGGACTTTGTTATACTCGATGAGGGGGCTTTGTTTTCCTCGATCAGGGGATTTTGTTATACTCCATCATGGTCTTTGTTATACTCGATCAGGGGACATTGTTATACTCGATCAGAGGACTTTGTTATACTTGATCAGGGGACTTTGTTATACTCGATGAGGGGTCTTTGTTATACTCGATCAGTGGACATTACTGTACTCGACCAGGTAACTTTGTTATACACGATCAGGGTATATGTTACACTCGATCAGGAGATGTGTTATACTCAAACAGGGGCGTTTGTTATTCTCGATCATGGGCCTTTGTTATACTCGATCAGGTGACTTTATTATACTCGACCTTGGGACATTGTTATACTCGATTAGGGGACTTTTTTATACTCGATGAGGGGCCTTTATTATACTCAATCAAGGGCCTTTGTTATACTCGATCAGGGGACTCTGTTATACTCGACCAGGGGACTTTGTTATTCTCGATGAGGGGACTTTGTTATACTCGATCAGGGGCCTTTGTTATACTCGAACAGGGGACTTTGTTATACTCGATCAGGGGACTTTGTTATACTCGATGCGGGGGCTTTGATATACTCGATCACGGGACTTTGTTATACTCGATCAAGGAACTTTGTTATACTCGATGATTGGGCTTTGTTATACTCGATCAGGGGACTTTATTATGCTCGACATGGGTCCTTTGTTATGCTTGACCAGTGGCCTTTGTTATACTCAATTATAGGACTTTGTTATACACGATCAGGGGACTTAGTTTTACTCGATCAGGGGATTTTTTTATAATTCGATCAGAGGACTTTGTTATACTCAATGAGGGGCCTTTATTATACTCGATCAGGGGCTTTGTTATACTCGATCAGGAGACATTACTATTGTCGACCAGGGAACTTTGTTATACACGATCAGGGTATATGTTATACTCGATCAGGGGATGTGTTATACTCGATCAGGGGACTTTGTTATACTCGATCAGGAGGCTTTGTTATACTCGATCAGGTGACTTTGTTATACTCGATCAGGTGACTTTGTTATACTCGACCATGGGACTTTGTTATACTCGACGAGGGGCCTTTGTTATACACGATCACGGGACTTTGTTATACTCGATCAGAGGACTTTGTTATACTCGATCAGGGGACTTTGTTATACTCGACCAGGAGACTTTGTTATTCTCGATGAGGGGGCTTTGTTTTACTCGATCAGGGGAAATTACTATATTTGACCAGGAAACTTTGTTATACACGATCAGGGGACTTTGTTTTACTCGATGAGGGGTCTTTTTTATATTTGATCAGGGTTTTTGTTATACTCGATCAAGGGCCTTTATGATACTCGATCAAGGGCCTTTGTTATACTCGATCAGGGAACTTTGTTATACTCGATCAGAAGACTTTGTTATACTCGATTAGGGGTCTTTGTTATACTCGACCATGGGACTTTGTTATACTCGACGAGGGGCCTTTGTTTTCTGCTCCAAAATTTGTATTTTAGTTCACTGACGTGTTTTCACTGAAAACGCTTGTTATCTGCCCAAACACACTGCTTTTATTTAGTTTCACTTCTTTTACTGGAAACATCAGTTTCTGCTCGATAAGAGTGTATTTTAGTAAGTATTACTTCTCTTACGGAAACCTTTGTTTTCTGCTAAAATTCTGTTTATAGTTGGAAACACTCAGTTTTTACTCAAAAACAGTGTATTTTTGTAAGTTTTACTTCTCCCACGGAAATTTTTTTTTCTCCAAAAGTGCTGTTTTTGGTTAATTTTACTTCTTCTAGTAAAAACACTCAATTTTGAATGAAAACAGTGGAATTCGTTTGTTTTACTTCTTTTCACAGATTACGCTTGTTTTCTGCACAAAGCAGTGCATTTTAGTTAATTCTATTTTTTTCACGAAAAACGCTTGTTTTCTGCTGAAAAAAGTGTATTTAAGTTCACTGACGACTTTTCACGGAAAAACGCTTGTTTTCTGCTCAAACACACTGCTTTTAGTTAGTTTTACATCTTGTAATGGAAACACTCAGTTTTTCTCAAATACAGTGTATTTTAGTAATTTTACTTCTCTCACGGAAATGCTTTTTTTTCTCCTAAAAATGCTGTTTTTAGTTATACTTTTCGTGAAAACAATCAATTTTGAATGAAAACATTGGAATTCGTTAGTTTTACTTCCTTTCATGGAATGCGCTTGTTTACTGCATAAAGCAGTGCATTTTAGTTCATTTTAGTTTTTCACGAAAAACGCTTGTTTTCTGCTCAAAAAAGTGTATTTTAGTTCACTGACGTCTTTTCATGGAAAACGTTTATTTTTTTGCTCAAACACACTGCTTTTAGTTAGTTTTACTTCTTATACTGGAAACTCTCAGTTTAAAAAAAAACAGTGTAGTTTAGTAAGTTTTACATCTGTCACGGAAAACGCCATTTTCTCCTAAAAATGCTGTTTTAGTTAGTTGTACTTCTAATGAAAACACACAAATTTGAATGAAAACAGTGCAATTCGTTAGTTTTACTTCTTTTCACGGACTACGCTTGTTTTCTGCACAAAGCAGTGCATTTTACTTCATTCTATTTTTTTTCACGAAAAACGCTTGTTTTCTGCTAAAAAAAGTGTAGTTAATTCACTGACGTCTTTTCACGGAAAACGCTTGTTTTCTGCTCAAACACACTGCTTTTATTTACTTTTACTTTTAGTACGGGAAACATCAGTTTCTGCTCCAAAACAGTGTTTTTTAGTAAGTGTTATTTTATCACGGAAACGCTTATTTTCTGCAGAAAACGCTTTTTATAGTTAGTTTTAATTCTTGCACTGGAAACACTCAGTTTTTACTCAAATACAGTGTATTTTAGTAAGCTTTACTTCTCTCACGGGAAATGCTTTTTTTTCTCCTAAATATGCTGTTTTTGGTTAGTTTTGCTTCTTTTAGTGAAAACACTCAATTTTGAATGAAAACAGTGGAATTCGTTAGTTTTACTTCTTTTCACGGATTACGTTTGTTTTCTGCACAAAGCAGTGCATTTTAGTTCATTCTATTTTTTCACGATAAACGCTTGTTTTCTGCTCAAACACACCGTTTTTAGTTAGTTTTACTTTTAGTACGGGAAACATCAGTTTCTGCTCAAAAACAGTGTATTTTAGTAAGTTTTACTATTATCACGATAAACGCTTGTCTTCTGCAAAAAAGGCTGTTTATAGTTAGTTTTACTTCTTGCATACGAAACACTCAGTTTTTACTAAAAACAGTGTATTTTAGTAGGTTTTTCTTCTCCCAGGGAAAATGCTTATTTTCATCTAAAAGTGCTGTTTATAGTTAGTTTTACATCTTCTAGTGAAAGCACTAAATTTTGAATGAAAACAGTGGAAATCGTTTGTTTTACTTCTTTTCACGGAATACACTTCTTTTCTGCACAAAGCAGTGCATTTTACTTCATTCTATTGTTTTTCACGAAAACGCTTGTTCTCTGCTCAAACACACATCTTTAAGTTAGTTCTACTTCGTTTACTGAAAACATGAGTAAAACAGTGTATTTTAGGGAGTTTTATTTTTTTCATAGAAACGCTTGTTTTCTGCTAAAACGCTATTTATAGTTAGTTTTACTTCTTGCACTGGAACAGTGTGTTTGAGCGAAAAACAAACGTTTTCCGTGAAAAGACGTCAGTGAACTAAAATACACTTTTTTGAGCAGAAAACAAGCGTTTTTCGTGAAAAAATGGATTGAACTAAAAGGCACTGTTTTGTGCAGAAAACAAGCGTATTCCGTGAAAACAAGTATAACTAACGAATTTCACTGTTTTAATCAAAATTGAGTGTTTTCACTAGTAGAAGTAAAACTAACTAAAAACAGTATTTTTAGAAGAAAAAAATCGTTTCCGTGATAAAAGTAAAACTTACTAAAATACACTGTTTTTGAGCAGAAACTTATGTTTCCAGTATAGAAGTAAAACTAACTAAAACCGTGTGTTTAGCAGAAAACAAACGTTTTCCGTGAAAAGACATAAGTGAACTAAAATACATTTTTTTGAGCAAAAAACAAGCGTTTTCGTAAAAAAATAGAATGAGCTATATTGCACTGCTTTGTGCAGAAAACAAGCGTATTCCGTGAAAACAAGTATAACCAACGAATTCCACTGTTTTCGTTCAAAATTGAGTGTTTTCACAAGGAGAAGTTAAACTAACTAAAAACAGCATTTTTAGAAGAAAAAAATAGTTTCCGTGATAAAAGTAAAACTTATTAAAATACACTGTTTTTGAGCAGAACCTGATGTTTCCAGTACAGAAGTAAAACTAAATAAAAGCCGTATGTTTAGCAGAAAACAAACGTTTTCAGTGGAAAGACATCAGCTAACCAAAATACACTTTTTTTAGTAAAAAACAAGCGTTTTTCGTGAAAAATATAGAATGAGCTATAATGCACTGCTTTCTGCAAAAAACAAGCGTATTCCTTGAAAAGAAGTAAAATTGACGAATTCTACTGGTTTCATTCAAAATTGAGTGTTTTCTCTAGAAGAAGTATAACTAACTAAAAACAGCATTTTTAAGAGAAAAAAGCATTTTCCGTGAGAGAAGTAAAACTTACTAAAATACACCGTTTTTAAGTAAAAACTGAGTGTTTACAGTACAAGAGGTAAAACTAACAAAACTCAGTGTGTTTGACCGAAAAACAAGCGTTTTCCGTGAAAAGACATCAGTGAACTAAAATACACTTTTTTGAGCAAAAGACCCCTAATCGAGTATAACAAATTCCCCTGATCGAGTATAACAAAGTCCGCTGATCGAGTATAACAAAGTCCACTGATCGAGTATAACAAAGTACCCTGATCGAGTATAGTCCCTTCGAGAATTCATCATAACATCGATAAATTTCTGATCAGCAGATCATGATCGACCAGCTGTCCTGATCGAGGTATCAACAATGGACCCTGATCGAGTATGTTTTCCTTGATCAGGGGCTTTTGTTATACTCCATCATGGACTTTGTTATACTCGATGAGGGGCCTTTGTTATTCTCGACCAGAGGACTTTGTTATATTCGACCAGAGGACTTTGTTATACTCGATGATTGGACTTTGTTATACTCGATCAGGGGGCTTTGATATACTCGATCAGGGGACTTTGTTATACTCGATCAGGGGACTTTGTTATACTCGATGATTGGGCTTTGTTATACTCGATCAGGGGACTTTGTTATACTCGACCAGGGTCCATTGTTATGCTCGACCAGTGGCCTTTGTTATACTTCATCAGCCGGCTTTGTTATATTCGATTAGGGGACTTTGTTTTACTCGACCAGGGGCCTTTGTTAGACTCGATGAGGGGCCTTTGTTATACTCGATGAGAGGCCTATGTTATACTCAATCATGAGCCATTGTTATATTCAAACAGGGGAATTTGTTATACTCGATCAGGGGGCTTTGTTATATTCGATTAGGGGACTTTGTTATACTCGATGATTGGACTTTGTTATACTCGATCAGGGGGCTTTGATATACTCGATCAGGGGGCTTTGTTTTCCTCGACCAGGGGACTTTGGTATACTCGACCAGGGGACTTTGTTAGACTCGATGAGGGGCCTTTGTTATACTCGATGAGAGGCCTTTGTTATACTCAATCATGAGCCATTGTTATATTCAACCAGGGGACTTTGTTATACTCGATCAGGGAGCTTTCTTATATTCGATTAGGGGACTTTGTTATACTCGATGAGGGGCATTTGTTATACTCGATCAAGGGCCTTTGCTATACTCGATTAGGGGACTTTGTTACACTCGATTAGGGGCCTTTGTTATTTTCGATCAGTGGACTTCGTTATACCTGATGAGGGGGCTTTGTTAAACTCGACCTGGGGCCTTTGTTATGTTCGATTAGGGGACTTTGTTATGCTCGATCAGGTGCCTTTGTTATACTATATCAGGGGCTGTATTATACTCGACCAGGGGGGTTTGATATACTCGATCAGGATACTTTGTTATACTCGGTAAGGGGGCTTTATTATACTCAATCAGGGGACTTTGTTATACTCGATCAGGGGACTTTGTTATACTCGATCAGGGGTCTTTGTTATACTCGACCAGGGTGCTTTGTTATACTCGACAAAGTAACTTTGTTATACTCGATCAGGGGGCTTTGTTTTCCTCGATCAGGGGACTTTGTTATACTCCATCATGGTCTTTGTTATACTCCATCAGGGGCCTTTGTTATACTCGACAAGGGGACTTTTTTATACTCGATCAGGGGACTTTGTTATACTTGATGAGGGGACTTTGTAATATTCGATCAGGGGGGCTTTGTTATACTCGCCCAGGGGCCTTTGTTATACTCGATCAGGGGCCTTTGTTATAGTCGATTAGGGGACATTACTATACTCGACCCGGGAACTCTGTTATAGTCGATGAGGGGCCTTTTTTATACTCGATCAGGGGACTTTGTTATTCTTGATGAGGGGACTTTGTAATATTCGATCAGGGGGGCTTTGTTATACTCGCCCAGGGGCCTTTGTTATACTCGATCAGGGGCCTTTGTTATACTCGATCAGGTTCCTTTATTATACTCGATCAGGGGCTTTGTTATACTCGATCAGGGGACATTACTATACTAGACCAGGGAAGATTGTTATACACGATCAGGTGATATTTTATACTCGATCTGGGGATGTGTTATACTCGATCAGGGGACTTTGTTATACTCGATCAAGAGGCTTTGTTATACTCAACCGGGGGCCTTTGTTATACTCGATCAGAGGCCTTTGTTATATTTGATCAGGGGACTTTGTTATACTGGATGAGGGGTCTTTGTTATACTCGATCAGGGGACATTACTATACTAGACCAGGGAACTTTGTTATACACGATCAGGTGATATGTTATACTCGATCAGGGGATGTGTTATACTCGATCAGGGGACTTTGTTATACTCAACCGGGGGCCTTTGTTATACTCGATCAGGGGCCTTTGTTATACTCTATCAAGGCACATTGTTATACTCAACCATGGGACTTTGTTATACTAGATCAGGAGACTTTGCTATACTCGATCAGGGGCCTTTATTATATTTGACCAGGGGACTTTGTTATACTCGATTTGGGGACTTTTTTATACTCGATGAGAGGGCTTTGTTATACTCGATCAGAGGACTTTGTTATACTCGACCAGGGGACTTTGTTATACTCGATCAAGGGTCTTTATTATACTCAATCAAGGGCCTTTGTTATACTCGATCAGGGGACTTTGTTATACTCGAGCAGGGGACTTTGTTATATTCGATCAGGGGCCTTTATTATACTCAATCAAGGGCCTTTGTTATACTTAATCAGGGGACTTTGTTATACTCGACCAGGGGACTTTGTTATACTCGACCAGGGGACTTTGTTATACTCAATCTGAGGACTTTGTTATACTCGATCAGGGGACTTTGTTATACTCCATCATGGTCTTTGTTATACTCCATCAGGGGCCTTTGTTATACTCGACAAGGGGACTTTTTTATACTCGATCAGGGGACTTTGTTATACTTGATCAGGGGACTTTGTAATATTCGATCAGGGGGGCTTTGTTATACTCGCCCAGGGGCCTTTGTTATACTCGATAAGGGGACTTTGTTATACTCGATCAGGGGCCTTTGTTATAATCGATTAGGGGACATTACTATACTCGACCAGGGAACTTTGTTATACACGATCAGGGGATATGTTATACTCGATCATGATATGTGTTATACTCGATGAGGGGTCTTTGTTATAGTCGATCAGGGGACTTTGTTATACTCGATCAGGGGGCTTTGTTTTCCTCGATCAGGGGACTTTGTTATACTCCATCAGGCGTCTTTGTTATTCTCCATTAGGAGCCTTTGTTATACTCCATCAGGGTCTTTGTTATACTCCATTAGAGGCCTTTGTTATACTCAAACAGGGGACTTTGTTTCACTCGATCAGGGGACTTTGTTATACTTGATCAGGGGACTTTGTATTATTCGATCACGGGGGCTTTGTTATGCTCGCCCAGGGACCTTTGTTATGCTCGATAAGGGGACTTTGTTATACTCGATGAGGAGGCTTTGTTATACTCAACCGGGGGCCTTTGTTATACTCGATAAGGGGCCTTGGTTATACTCGACCAGGGGACTTTGTTATACTCGATCAAGGGAATTTGTTATACTTGACCAGGGGACTTTGTTATACTCGATAAGGGGACTTTGTTATACTCGATCAGGGGACTTTGTTATACTCGATTAAGGGCCTTTGTTATACTCGATCAAGGGCCTTTGTCATACTCGATCAGAGGACCTTGTTAAACTCGATGAGGGGTCTTTGTTATAGTCGATGAGGGGCCTTTTTTATACTCAATCATGGGCCTTTGTTATACTCAACCAGGGGACTTTGTCATACTCGATCAGGGGAATTTGTTATACTCGACCAGGGGATTTTGCTATACTCGTTCAGGGGAATTTGTTATACTCGACCAGAGGACTTTGTTATACGCAATCAGGGGACTTTGTTATACTCGACCAGGGGACTTTGATTTACTCGATGAGGGAACTTTTTTATATTCGATCAGGGGACTTTGTTATACTCGATCAGATGCCTTTGTTATACTCGATGAGGGGTCTTTGTTATGCTCGATCAGGGGACATTACTATACTAGACCAGAAAACTTTGTTATACACGATCAGGTGATATGTTATACTCGATCAGGGGATGTGTTATACTCGATCAGGGGACTTTGTTATACTCGATGAAGAGGCTTTGTAATACTCAACCAGGGGCCTTTGTTATACTCGATCAGGGGCCTTTGTTATACTCTATCAAGGGACTTTGTTATACTCGACCATGGGACTTTGTTATACTAGATCAGGAGACTTTGCTATACTCGATGAGGGGCCTTTATTATATTTGCCCAGGGTACTTTGTTATACTCGATTTGGGGACTTTTTTATACTCGATGAGAGGGCTTTGTTATACTCGATCAGGGGACTTTGTTATACTCGACCAGGGGACTTTGATTTACTCGATGACGGGACTTTTTTATATTCGATCAGGGGACTTTGTTATACTCGATCAGGTGCCTTTATGATACTCGATCAGGGGCTTTGTTATACTCGAACAGGGGACATTACTATACTAGACCAAGGAAGTTTGTTATACACGATCAGGTGATATTTTATACTCGATCAGGGGATGTGTTATACTCGATCAGGGGACTTTGTTATACTCGGTCAAGAGGCTTTGTTATACTCAACCGGGGGCCTTTGTTGTACTCGATCAGGGGCCTTTGTTATACTTGATCAGGGGACTTTGTTATACTCGATGAGGGGTGTTTGTTATACTCTATTAGGGGACATTACTATACTAGACCAGGGAACTTTGTTATACACGATCAGGTGATATGTTATACTCGATCAGGGGATGTGTTATACTCGATCAGGGGACTTTGTTATACTCGATCAAGAGGCTTTGTAATACTCAACCGGGGGCCTTTGTTATACTCGATGAGGGGCCTTTGTTATACTCTATCAAGGCACTTTGTTATACTCGACCATGGGACTTTGTTATACTAGATCAGGAGACTTTGCTATACTCGACCAGGGGCCTTTATTATATTTGACCAGGGGACTTTGTTATACTCGATTTGGTGACTTTTTTATACTCTATGAGAGGGCTTTGTTATACTCGATTAGGGGACTTTGTTATACTCGACCAGGGGACTTTGTTATACTCGATCAAGGGTCTTTATTATACTCAATCAAGACCCTTTGTTATACTCGATCAGGGGACTTTGTTATACTCGAGCAGGGGCCTTTATTATACTCAATCAAGGGCCTTTGTTATACTTGATCAGGGGACTTTGTTATACTCGACCAGGGGACTTTGTTATACTCGATCTGGGGACTTTGTTATACTCAGGATCTGAGTACTCGATCACTTTGTTATACTCTCATCAGGGGGGCTTTGTTATACTCGATCTGAGAGGACTTTGTTATACTCGATCAGGGGACTTTGTTATACTCGTTCAGGGGGCTTTGTTTTCCTCGATCAAGCGACTTTGTAATACTCCATCAGGGTCTTTCTTATACTCCATGAGGGGCCTTTGTTATACTCGACCAGGGGACTTTGTCATACTCGATCAGGGGACTTTGTTATACTTGATCAGGGGACTTTGTAATATTCGATCAGGGGGGCTTTGTTATACTCGACCAGGGGCCTTTGTTATGCTCGATAAGGGGACTTTGTTATACTCGATCAGGGGCCTTTGTTATACTCGATCAGGGGACTTTGTTATACTCGACCAGGGACTTTTTATACTCGATCAGGGGACTTTGTTATACTTGATCAGGGGGCTTTGTAATATTCGATGAGGGGGCTTTGTTATACTCGACCAGGGGCCTTTGTTATGCTCGATAAGGGACTTTGTTATACCGATTTGGGGCCTTTGTTATACTCCTATCAGGGACTTTGTTATACTCGACCAGGGGACTTTGTTATACTCGATGAGGGGACTTTGTTATACTCGATCAGGGGCCTTTGTTATACTCGAAAAGGGGACTTTGTTATACTCGATCAGGGGACTTTGTTATACTCGATCAAGGGACTTTGTTATACTCGATGATTGGGCTTTGTTATACTCTATCAGGGGACTTTGTTATGCTCGAAATGGGTCCTTTGTTATGCTTGACCAGTGGCCTTTGTTATACTCGATTATAGGACTTTGTTATACACGATCAGGGAACTTTGTTTTACTCGTTCAGGGGACTTTTTTATATTCGATCAGAGGACTTTGTTATACTCGATGAGGGGCCTTTATTTTACTCGATTAGGGGCTTTGTTATACTCGATCAGGAGACATTCTTATACTCAACCAGGGAACTTTGTTATACACGATCAGGGGATATGTTATACTCGATCAGGGGATGTGTTATACTCGATCAGGGGACTTTGTTATACTCGATTTGGAGGCTTTGTTATACTCGATAAGGTGACTTTGTTATACTCGACCATGGGACTTTGTTATACTCGACGAGGGGCCTTTGTTATACTCGATGAGGTGACTTTGTTATACTCGATGAGGGGCCTTTATTATACTCGATGAGGGGCCTTTGATATACTCGCTCAGGGGACTTTGTTATACTCGTTTAAGGGACTTTGTTATCCTCGATGATTGGGCTTTGTTATACTCCATCAGGGAACTTTGTTGTGCTCGACATGGGTCCTTTGTTTTGCTTGACCAGTGGCCTTTGTTATACTCGATTATAGGACTTTGTTATACACGATCAGGTAACTTTGTTTTACTCGATTAGGGGATTTTTTTATATTCGATCAGAGGACTTTTTTATAATCGATGAGGGGCCTTTATTATACTCGATCAGGGGCTTTGTTATACTCAATCACGAGACATTACTATACTCAACCAGGGAACTTTGTTATACACGATCAAGGGATATGTTATACTCGTTCAGGGGATGTGTTATACTCGATCAGGGGACTTTGTTATACTCGATGAGGAGGCTTTGTTATACTCGATAAGGTGACTTTGTTATACTCGACCATGGGACTTTGTTATACTCGACGAGGGGCCTTTGTTATACGCGATCAGGGGACTTTGTTATACTCGATCAGAGTACTTTGTTATACTCGATCAGGGGACTTTGTTATACTCGACTAGGGGACTTTGTTATACTCGATCAGGGGGGTTGTTATATTCGATCAGAGACATTCCTATACTTGACCAGGGAACTTTTTTATACACGATCAGGGGATGTGTTATTCTCGATCAGGGGATGTGTTATACTCGATCAAGGGACTTTGTTATATTTGATCAGGGGACTTTGTTATACTCGATGAGGGGACATTACTATACTAGACCAGGAAACTTTGTTATACACGATCAGGTGATATGTTATACTCGATCAGGGGATGTGTTATACTCGATCAGGGGACTTTGTTATACTCAACCGGGGGCCTTTGATATACTCGATCAGGGGCCTTTGTTATACTCTATCAAGGCACTTTGTTATACTCGACCATGGGACTTTGTTATACTAGATCAGGAGACTTTGCTATACTCGATCAGGGGCCTTTATTATATTTGACCAGGGGACTTTGTTATACTCGATTTGGGGACTTTTTTATACTCGATGAGAGGGCTTTGTTATACTCGATCAGGGGACTTTGTTGTACTCGACCAGGGGACTTTGTTATACTCGATCAAGGGTCTTTATTATTCTCAATCAAGGGCCTTTGTTATACTCGTTCAGGGGACTTTGTTATACTCGAGCAGGGGACTTTGTTATATTCGATCAGGGGCCTTTATTATACTCAATCAAGGGCCTTTGTTATACTTGATCAGGGGACTTTGTTATACTCGACCAGCGGACTTTGTTATACTCGACCAGGGGACTTTGTTATACTCGATCTGAGGACTTTGTTATACTCGATCAGGGGACTTTGTTATACTCCATCATGGTCTTTGTTATACTCCATCAGGGGCCTTTGTTATACTCGACAAGGGGACTTTTTTATACCCGATTAGGGGACTTTGTTATACTTGATCATGGGACTTTGTAATATTCGATCAGGGGGGCTTTGTTATACTCGCCCAGGGGCCTTTGTTATACTCGATAAGGGGACTTTGTTATACTCGATGAGGGGCCTTTGTTATAATCGATTAGGGGACATTACTATACTCGACCAGGGAACTTTGTTATACACGATCAGGGGATATGTTATACTCGATCATGATATGTGTTATACTCGATGAGGGGTCTTTGTTATACTCGATCAGGGGACTTTGTTATACTCGATCAGGGGGCTTTGTTTTCCTCGATCAGGGCACTTTGTTATACTCCATCAGGCGTCTTTGTTATTCTCCATTAGGGGCCTTTGTTATACTCCATCAGGGTCTTTGTTATACTCCATTAGAGGCCTTTGTTATACTCAAACAGGGGACTTTGTTTCACTCGATCAGGGGACTTTGTTATACTTGATTAGGGGACTTTGTATTATTCGATCACGGGGGCTTTGTTATACTCGCCCAGGGACATTTGTTATGCTCGATAAGGGGACTTTGTTATACTCGATGAGGAGGCTTTGTTATACTCAACCGGGGGCCTTTGTTATACTCGATGAGGGGCCTTGGTTATACTCGACCAGGGGACTTTGTTATACTCGATCAAGGGAATTTGTTATACTCGACCATGGGACTTTGTTATACTCGATAAGGGGACTTTGTTATACTCGATCAGGGGACTTTGTTATACTCGATGAGGTTCCTTTGTTATACTCTATCAAGGGACTTTGTTATACTCGACCATGGGACTTTGTTATACTAGATCAGGAGACTTTGCTATACTCGATGAGGGGCCTTTATTATATTTGCCCAGGGGACTTTGTTATAATCGATTTGGGGATTTTTTTATACTCGATGAGAGGGCTTTGTTATACTCGATCAGGGGACTTTGTTATACTCGACCATGGGACTTTGATTTACTCGATGAGGGGACTTTTTTTTATTCGATCAGGGGACTTTGTTATACTCGATCAGGTGCCTTTATTATACTCGATCAGGGGCTTTGTTATACTCGATCAGGGGACATTACTATACTAGACCAGGGAAGTTTGTTATACACGATCAGGTGATAATTTATACTCGATCAGGGGATGTGTTATACTCGATCAGGGGACTTTGTTATAATCGATCAAGAGGCTTTGTTATACTCAACCGGGGGCCTTTGTTATACTCGATCAGGGGCCTTTGTTATACTTGATCAGGGGACTTTGTTATACTCGATGAGGGGTCTTTGTTATACTCGATCAGGGGACATTACTATATTAGACCAGGGAACTTTGTTATACACGATCAGGTGATATGTTATACTCAATCAGGGGATGTGTTATACTCGATGAGGGGTCTTTGTTATACTCGATCAAGAGGCTTTGTAATACTCAACCGGGGGCCTTTGTTATACTCGATCAGGGGCCTTTGTTATACTCTATCAACGCACTTTGTTATACTCGACCATGGGACTTTGTTATACTAGATCAGGAGACTTTGCTATACTCGATGAGGGGCCTTTATTATATTTGACCAGGGGACTTTGTTATACTCGATTTGGGGACTTTGTTATACTCGATCAAGGGAATTTGTTATACTCGACCAGGGGACTTTGTTATACTCGATCAGAGGACTTTGTTATGCTCGATCGGGGGACTTTGTTATACTCTATCAGGGGACTTTGTTATACTCGATCAGAGGACTTTGTATTATTCGATCAGGGGGGGTTTGTTATGCTCGACCAGGGGCCTTTGTTATGCTCGATAAGGGGACTTTGTTACACTCGACCAGGGGACTTTGTTATACTCGATCAGGGGAATTTGTAATACTCGACCAGGGGACTTTGTTATACTCGATAAGGGGACTTTGTTATGCTCGATGAGGGGCCTTGGTTATACTCGACCAAAGGACTTTGTTATACTCGACCAGGGGACTTTGTTATACTCGATCAGGGGACTTTGTTGTACTTGATCACTGGACTTTGTAATGTTAGATCAGGGGGGCTTCGTTATACTCGACCAGGGGCCTTTCTTATGCTCGATAAGGGGACTTTGTTATACTCGGTCAGGGGACTTTCTTATACTCGATCAGGGGACTTTGTTATACTCGACCAGGGGGCTTTGTTATATTCGATTAGGGGACTTTTTTATATTCGACCAGGGGCCTTTGTTATGGTCAACCAGGGGACTTTGTTATACTCAATCAGGGGACTTTGTTATACTCGATCAGGGAGCTTTGTTTTCCTCGACCAGGGGACTTTGTTATACTCGATTAGGGGACTTTGTTATACTCGATGATTGGGCTTTGTTTTACTCGATCAAGGGCGTTTGTCATAATCGATCAGGGGACTTTGTTAGAATCGATGAGGGGCCTTTGATATACTCGATCAGGGGACTTTGATATACTCGACCAGGGGGCTTTGTTATATTCGATAAGGGGACTTTGTTATACTCGATCAGGGGCCTTTGTTATGGTCAACCAGGGGACTTTGTTATACTCAATCAGGGGACTTTGTTATACTCGATCAGGGAGCTTTGTTATACTCGATCAGGGGGCTTTGTTATATTCGATTAGGGGACTTTGTTATCCTCGATGAGGGGCATTTGTTATACTCGATCAAGGGCCTTTGCTAAACTCGATTAAGGGACTTTGTTAGACTCGATTAGGGGCCTTTGTTATTCTCGATCAGAGGACTTTGTTATACTCGATCAGGGGCCTTTGTTATTCTCGACCAGGGGCCTTTGTTATGCTCGGTCAGGGGACTTTGTTATACTCGATCAAGGGGCTTTGTTTTCCTCGATCAGGGGACTTTGTTATACTCCATCATGGTCTTTGTTATACTCCATCAGGGGCCTTTGTTATACTCGACCAGGGTACTTTGTTATACTCAATCAGGGGACTTTGTTATACTTGATTAGGGTACTTTGTAATATTCGATCAGGGGGGCTTTGTTATACTCGACCAGGGGCCTTTGTTATGCTCGATAAGGGGACTTTGTTATACTCGATCAGGGGCCTTTGTTATACTCGATTAAGGGACATTACTATACTCGACCAGGGAACTTTGTTATACACGAACAGGGGATATGTTATACTTGATCAGGGGATGTGTTATACTCGATGAGGGGACTTTGTTATACTCGATCAGGGGGCTTTGTTTTCCTTGATCAGGGGTCTTTGTTATACTCCATCAGGGTCTTTGTTATACTCCATCAGGGGCTTTTGTTATACTCGACCAGGGGACTTTGTTATACTCGATCAGGGGCCTTTGTTATTCTCGACCAGAGGACTTTGTTATACTCGACCAGAGGACTTTGTTATACTCGATGATTAGACTTTGTTATACTCGATCAGGGGGCTTTGATATACTCGATGAGGGGACTTTGTTATACTCGATGAGGGGACTTTGTTATACTCGATCAGGGGGCTTTGTTTTCCTTGATCAGGGGTCTCTGTTATACTCCATCATGGACTTTGTTATACTCGATCAGGGGCCTTTGTTATTCTCGACCAGAGGACTTTGTTATACTCGACCAGAGGACTTTGTTATACTCGATGATTGGACTTTGTTATACTCGATGATTGGGCTTTGTTATACTCGATCAGGGACTTTGTTATACTCGACCAGGGTCCATTGTTATGCTCGACCAGTGGCCTTTGTTATACTCCATCAGGCGGCTTTGTTATATTCGATTAGAGGACTTTGTTTTACTCGACCAGGGGCCTTTGTTATCGTCAACCAGGGGACTTTGTTATACTCAATCAGGGGACTTTGTTATACTCGATCAGGGGGCTTTGTTTTCCACGACCAGGGGACTTTGGTATACTCGACCAGGGGACTTTGTTAGACTCGATGAGGGGCCTTTGTTATACTCGATGAGAGGCCTTTGTTATACTCAATCATAAGCCATTGTTATATTCAACCAGGGGACTTTGTTTTACTCGATCAGGGGGTTTTGTTATATTCGATTAGGGGACTTTGTTATACTCGATGCGGGGCATTTGTTATACTCGATCAAGGGCCTTTGCTCTACTCGATTAGGGGACTTTCTTACACTTGATTAGGGGCCTTTGTTATTTTCGATCAGGGGACTTCGTTATACCTGATGAGGGGGTTTTGTTATACTCGACCTGGGGCATTTGTTATGCTCGATTAGGGGACTTTGTTATGCTCGATCAGGGGCCTTTGTTATACTATATCAGGGGCTTTATTATACTCGACGAGGGGGGTTTGATATACTCGATCAGGTTACTTTGTTATACTCGGTAAGGGGGCTTTATTATACTCGATCAGGGGACTTTGTTATACTCGATCAGGGGTTTTGTTATACTCGACCAGGGTGCTTTGTTATACTCGATCAAGGGACTTTGTTATTCTCGATCAGGGGGCTTTGTTTTCCTCGATCAGGGGACCTTGTTATACTCCATCATGGTCTTTGTTATACTCCATCAGGGGCCTTTGTTATACTCGACAAGGGGACTTTTTTATACTCGATCAGGGGACTTTGTTATACTTGATCAGGGGACTTTGTAATATTCGATCAGGGGAGCTTTGTTATACTCGACCAGGGGCCTTTGTTATACTCGATAAGGGGACTTTGTTATACTCGATCAGGGGCCTTTGTTATAATCGATTAGGGGACATTACTCTACTCGACCAGGGAACTTTGTTATACACGATCAGGGGATATGTTATACTCGATCATGATGTGTTATACTCGATGAGGGGTCTTTGTTATACTCGATCAGGGGGCTTTGTTATACTCGATCAGGGGGCTTTGTTTTCCTCGATCAGGTGACTTTGTTATACTCCATCAGAAGTCTTTGTTATTCTCCATTAGGGGCCTTTGTTATACTCCATCAGGGTCTTTGTTATACTCCATTACAGGCCTTTGTTATACTCAAACAGGTAACTTTGTTTTACTCGATCAGGGGACTTTGTTATACTTGATTAGGGGACTTTGTATCATTCGATCACGGGGGGCTTTGTTATGCTCGCCCAGGGGCCTTTGTTATGATCGATAAGGGGACTTTCTTATGCTCGCCCAGGGGCCTTTGTTATGATCGATAAGGGGACTTTGTTATACTCGATGAGGGGGCTTTGTTATACTCAACCGGGGGCCTTTGTTATACTCAATGAGGGGCCTTGGTTATACTCGACCAGGGGACTTTGTTATACTCGATCAAGGGACTTTGTTATACTCGACCAGGGGACTTTGTTATAGTCAATAAGGGGACTTTGTTATACTCGATCAGGGGACTTTGTTATACTCGATCAAGGGCCTTTGTCATACTCGAACAGAGGACTTTGTTAGACTGGATGAGGGGTCTTTGTTATAGTCGATGAGGGGCCTTTTTTATACTCAATCATGGGCCTTTGTTATACTCAACCAGGGGACTTTGTTATACTCGATTAGGGGAATTTGTTATACTCGACCAGGGGATTTTGCTATACTCGATCAGGGGAATTTGTTATACTCGACCAGGGGACTTTGTTATACGCAATCAGGGGACTTTGTTATACTCGACCAGGGGACTTTGATTTACTCGATGAGGGGACTTTTTTATATTCGATCAGGGGACTTTGTTATACTTGATCAGGTGCCTTTATTATACTTGATCAGGGGACTTTGTTATGCTCGATGAGGGGTCTTTGTTATACTCGATCAGGGGACATTACTATACTAAACCAGGGAACTTTGTTATACACGATCAGGTGATATGTTATACTCGATCAGGGGATGTGTTATACTCGATCAGGGGACTTTGTTATACTCGATCAAGAGGCTTTGTAATACTCAACCAGGGGACTTTGTTATACTCGATCAGGGGAATTTGTTATACTCGACCAGGGGATTTTGCTATACTCGATCAGGGGAATTTGTTATACTCGACCATGGGACTTTGTTATACTAGGGACTTTTTTATACTCGATGAGAGGGCTTTGTTTTACTCGATCAGGGGACTTTGTTATACTCGACCAGGGTCCTTTGTTATGCTCGACCTGTGGCCTTTGTTATAATCGATTAGGGGGCTTTGTTATATTCGATTAGGGGACTTTATTATACTCGATGAGGGGCATTTGTTATTCTCGATCAAGGGCCTTTGCTATACTCGATCTGGGGATATTGTTATACTAGATGAGGGGACTTTGTTATACTCGATTAGGGGGCTTTGTTATACTCGACCAGGGTCCTTTGTTATGCTCGATCAGAGGACTTTGTTATACTAGATAAAGGGACTTTGTTATACACCGATCAGGGGCCTTTATTATAATCGAGCAGGGGACTTTGTTATACTCGATTAGGCGAATTTGTTATACTCGATGAGGGGACTTTGTTATACTTGATCAGGGCACTTTGTTCTACTCGATGAGGGGTCTTTGTTATACTCGATCAGGGGACGTTACTATACTCGACCAGGGAACTTTGTTATACACGATCAGGGGATATGTTATACTCGATCAGGGGATGTGTTATACTCGATCAAGGGTCTTTATTATACTCAATCAAGGGCCTTTGTTATACTCGATCAGGGGACTTTGTTATACTCGAGCAGGGGACTTTGTTATACTCGACCATGGGACTTTGTTATACCCGATTAGGGGACTTTGTTATACTCGATCAAGGGTCTTTATTATACTCAATCAAGGGCCTTTGTTATACTCGATCTGGGGCCTTTGTTATACTCGGTCAGGTGACTTTGTTTTACTCGACCATGGGACTTTGTTATACTCGAGCAGGGGACTTTGTTATACTCGATCAGAGGTTTTTATTATACTCAATCAAGGGCCTTTGTTATACTCGATCAGGGGACTTTGTTATACTCGACCAGGGGACTTTGTTATACTCGACCAGGGGACTTTGTTATACTCGATCTGAGGACTTTGGTATACTTGATCATGGGACTTTATTATACTCGACCAGGGGACTTTGTTATACTCGATTAGGGGACTTTGTTATACTCGACCAGGGGCTTTGTTATACTCGATCTGAGGACTTTGTTATACTCGACCAGGGACTTTGTTATTCTCGATCTGAGGACTTTGTTATACTCGATCAGGGGACTTTGTTATACTCGACCAGGGAACTTTGTTATATACGATCAGGGGATATGTTATACTCGATCAGGGGGATGTGTTATACACGATCAGGGGACTTTGTTATACACGATCACGATGCTTTGTTATACTCAACCGGGGGCCTTTGTTATATTCGATCAGGGGCCTTTGTTATACTCGATCAAGGGACTTTGTTATACTCGATCAGGGGACTTTGTTATAATCGTTGAGGGGGCTTTGATTTCCTCGATCAAGGGACTTTGTAATACTCCATCAGGGTCTTTCTTATACTCCATCAGGGGCCTTTGTTATACTCGACCAGGGGGCTTTGTTATTCTCGACCAGGGGCCTTTGTTATGCTCGATAAGGGGACTTTGTTATACTCGATCAGGGGCCTTTGTTATACTCGATCATGGGACTTTGTTATACTCGACCAGGGGACTTTGTTATACTCGATCAGGGGACTTTGTTATACTTGATCAGGGGACTTTGTTATACTCGACGAGGGGCCTTTGTTATACTCGAACAGGGGACTTTGTTATACTCGATCAGGGGACTTTGTTATACTCGATGAGGGGGCTTTGATATACTCGATTAGGGGACTTTGTTATACTCGTTCAAGGGACTTTGTTAAACTCGATGATTGGGCTTTGTTATACTCGATCAGGGGACTTAGTTATGCTCGACATGGGTCCTTGGTTATGCTTGACCAGTGGCCTTTGTTATACACGATTATAGGACTTTGTTATACACGATTTGGGGACTTTGTTTTACTCGATTAGGGGACTTTTTTATATTCGATCAGAGGACTTTGTTATACTCGATGAGGGGCCTTTATTATACTCGATCAGGGACTTTGTTAAACTCGATCAGGAGACATTACTATACTCAACCAGGGAACTTTGTTATACACGATCAGGGGATATGTTATACTCGATCAGGGGATGTGTTATACTCGATCAGGGGACTTTGTTATACTCGATAAGGTGACTTTGTTATACTCGACCATGGGACTTTGTTATACTCGACGAGGGGCCTTTGTTATACGCGATCAGGGGACTTTGTTATACTCGATCAGAGGACTTTGTTATACTCGATCAGGGGACTTTTTTATACTCGACCAGGATACTTTGTTATACTCGATCAGGGGGGTTGTTATACTCGATCAGGGACATTACTATACTTGACCAGGGAACTTTGTTATACACGATCAGGGGATGTGTTATACTCGATCAGGGGATGTGTTATACTCGATCAAGGGACTTTGTTATACTCGATCAGGGGCCTTTATTATACTCAATCAAGGGCCTTTGTTATACGCGATCAGGGGACTTTGTTATACTCGAGCAGGGGACTTTGTTATACTCGATCAGGGGCCTTTATTATACTCAATCAAGGGCCTTTGTTATACTCGATCAGGGGACTTTGTTACACTCGACCAGGGGACTTTGTTATACTCGACCAGGGGACTTTGTTATACTCGATCTGAGGACTTTGTTATACTCGATCAGGGGACTTTGTTATACTCGACCAGGGGACTTTGTTATACTCGATCAGGGGACTTTGATATACTCGACCAGGGGGCTTTGTTATACTCGATCTGAGGACTTTGTTATTCTCGACCATGGGACTTTGTTATACTCGATCTGAGGACTTTGTTCTACTCGATCAGGGGACTTTGTTATACTCGACCAGGGAACTTTCTTATACACGATCAGGGGATATGTTATACTCGATCAGGGGGATGTGTTATACACGATCAGGGGACTTTTTTATACACGATCACGATGCTTTGTTATTCTCAACCGGGGGCCTTTGTTATATTCGATCAGGGGTCTTTGTTATACTCGATCAAGGGACTTTGTTATACTCGATCAGGGGACTTTGTTATACTCGTTGAGGGGGCTTTGTTTTCCTCGATCAAGGGACTTTGTAATACTCCATCAGGGTCTTTCTTATACTCCATGAGGGGCCTTTGTTATACTCGACCAGGGGACTTTGTTATACTCGATCAGGGGACTTTGTTATACTTGATGAGGGGACTTTGTAATATTCGATCAGGGGGGCTTTGTTATACTCGACCAAAGGCCTTTGTTATGCTCGATAAGGGGTCTTTGTTATACTCGATCAGGGGCCTTTGTTATACTCGATCAGGGGACTTTGTTATACTCGACCAGGGGACTTTGTTATACTCGATCAGGGGACTTTGTTATAATAGATCAGGGGACTTTGTAATGTTCGATCAGGGGAGCTTTGTTATACTCGACCAGGGGCCTTTGTAATGCTCGATAAGGGGACTTTGTTATACTTGACCAGGGGCCTTTGTTTTACTCGATCAGGGGACTTTGTTATACTCGACCAGGGGACTTTCTTATACTCGATCAGGGGACTTTGTTATACTTGATCAGGGGACTTTGTAATATTCGATGAGGGGGGCTTTGTTATACTCGACCAGGGGCCTTTGTTATGCTCGATAAGGGGACTTTGTTATACTCGATCAGGGGCCTTCGTTATACTCGATCAGGGGACTTTGTTATACTCGACCAGGGGACTTTGTTATGAGGAACTTTACGATCTTTGTTATAATGAACAGGACTTTGTTATATCGATCAGGGGACTTTGTTATACTCGATCAAGGGACTTTGTTATACTCGATGATTGGGCTTTGTTATACTCGATCAGGGGACTTTGTTATGCTCGACATGGGTCCTTTGTTATGCTTGACCAGTGGCCTTTGTTATACTCGATTATAGGACTTTGTTATACACGATCAGGGAACTTTGTTTTACTCGATCAGGGGACTTTTTTATATTCGATCAGAGGACTTTGTTATACTCGATGAGGGGCCTTATTTATACTCGATCAGGGGCTTTCTTATACTCGATCAGGAGACATTACTATACTCAACCAGGGAACTTTGTTATACACGATCAGGGGATATGTTATACTCGATCAGGGGATGTGTTATACTCGATCAGTGGACTTTGTTATACTCGATCAGGAAGCTTTGTTATACTCGATAAGGTGACGTTGCTATACTCGACGAGGGGCCTTTGTTATACTCGATGAGGGGACTTTGTTATACTCGATCAGGGGCCTTTGTTATACTCGATGAGGGGGCTTTGATATACTCGCTCAGGGGACTTTGTTATACTCGATCAAGGGACTTTGTTATACTCGATGATTGGGCTTTGTTATACTCCATCAGGGGACTTTGTTATGCTCGACATGGGTCCTTTGTTATGCTCGATTATAGGACTTTGTTATACACGATCAGGGAACTTTGTTTTACTCGATCAGGGGACTTTTTTATATTCGATCAGAGGACTTTGTTATACTCGATGAGGGGCCTTTATTATACTCGATTAGGGGCTTTGTTATACTCGATCAGGAGACATTAATATACTCAACCAGGGAACTTTGTTATACACGATCAGGGGATATGTTATACTCGATCAGGGGATGTATTATACTCGATCAGGGGACTTTGTTATACTCGATCAGGAGGCTTTGTTATACTCGATAAGGTGACTTTGTTATACCCGACCATGGGACTTTGTTATACTCGACGAGGGGCCTTTGTTATACGCGATCAGGGGACTTTGTTATACTCGATCAGAGGTCTTTGTTATACTCGATCAGGCGACTTTGTTATACTCGACCAGGGTACTTTGTTATACTCGATCAAGGGGGTTGTTATACTCGATGAGGGACTTTACTATACTTGACCAGGGAATTTTCTTATACACGATCAGGGGATGTGTTATTCTCGATCAGGGGATGTGTTATACTCGATCAAGGGACTTTGTTATACTCAATCAGGAGGCTTTGTTATACTCGATCAGGTGACTTTGTTATATTCGACCCTGGGACTTTGTTATACTCGATCAGGGGACTTTGTTATACTCGACCAGGGGACTTTGTTATACTCGATCAGGGGACTTTGTTATACTTGACCAGGGAACTTTGTTATACACGATTAGGGGATATGTTATACTCGATCAGGGGATGTGTTATACTCGATCAAGGGACTTTGTTATACTCGATCAGGAGGCTTTGTTATACTCGATCAGGTGACTTTGTTATATTCGACCATGGGAATTTGTTATACTCGATCAGGGGACTTTGTTATACTCGATCAGAGGACTTTGTTATACTCGATCAGGGAGCTTTGTTATACTCGATCAGGGGGCATTACTATACTAGACCAGGGAACTTTGTTATACACGATCAGGTGATATGTTATACTCGATCAGGGGATGTTTTATACTCTATCAGGGGACTTTGTTATACTCGATCAAGAGGCTTTGTTATACTCAACGGGGGCTTTGTTATACTCGATCAGGGGCCTTTGTTATACTCGATCAAGGGACTTTGTTATACTCGAAGAGGGGCATTTGTTTTACTCGATCAAGAGCCTTTGCTATACTCGATCAGGGGATTTTGTTATACTAGATCAGGGGACTTTGTTATACTCGATTAGGTGACTTTGTTATACTCGATGAGGGGACTTTGTTATACTCGATCAGGGGGCTTTGTTTTCCTCGATCAGGGACTTTGTTATACTCCATCATGGTCTTTGTTATACTCGATCAGGGGACATTGTTATACTCGATGAGAGGACTTTGTTATACTTGATCAGGGGACTTTGTTATACTCGATAAGGGGTCTTTGTTATAATCGATCAGGGGACATTACTATACTCGACCAGGGAACTTTGTTATACACGATCAGGGTATATGTTACACTCGATCAGGGGATGTGTTATACTCAACCGGGGGCGTTTGTTATACTCGATCATGGGCCTTTGTTATACTCGATCAGGTGACTTTGTTATACTCGACCATGGGACATTGTTATACTCGATCAGGGGACTTTGTTATACTCGATCAGGGGCCTTTATTATACTCAATCAAGGGCCTTTGTTATACTCGATCAGGGGACTTTGTTATACTCGATGAGGGGGCTTTGATATACTCGATCAGGGGACTTTGTTATACTCGATCAAGGAACTTTGTTATACTCGATGATTGGGCTTTGTTATACTCGATCAGGGGACTTTGTTATGCGCGACCATGGGACTTTGTTATACTCGACGAGGGGCCTTTGTTATACACGATCACGGGACTTTGTTATACTCGATCAGAGGACTTTGTTATACTCGATCAGGGGACTTTGTTATACTCGACCAGGGGACTTTGTTATACTCGATCAGGGGGCTTTGTTATACTCGATCAGGGGACATTACTATATTTGACCAGGAAACTTTGTTATACACGATCAGGGGACTTTGTTTTACTCGATGAGGGGTCTTTTTTATATTTGATCAGGGTTTTTGTTATACTCGATCAGGGGCCTTTATGATACTCGATCAAGGTCCTTTGTTATGCTCGATCAGGGGACTTTGTTATACTCGATCAGAAGACTTTGTTATACTCGATTAGGGGACTTTGTTATACTCGACCATGGGACTTTGTTATACTCGACGAGGGGCCTTTGTTTTCTGCTCCAAAATTTGTATTTTAGTTCACTGACGTCTTTTCACTGAAAACGCTTGTTATCTGCCCAAACACACTGCTTTTATTTAGTTTCACTTCTTTTACTGGAAACATCAGTTTCTGCTCGATAAGAGTGTATTTTAGTAAGTATTACTTCTATTACGGAAACCCTTGTTTTCTGCTAAAATTCTGTTTATAGTTGGAAACACTCAGTTTTTACTCAAAAACAGTGTATTTTTGTAAGTTTTACTTCTCCCACGGAAATTTTTTTTTCCAAATGTGCTGTTTTTGGTTAATTTTACTTCTTCTAGTAAAAACACTCAATTTTGAATGAAAACAGTGGAATTCGTTTGTTTTACTTCTTTTCACAGATTACGCTTGTTTTCTGCACAAAGCAGTGCATTTTAGTTAATTCTATTTTTTTCACGAAAAACGCTTGTTTTCTGCTCAAAAAAGTGTATTTAAGTTCACTGACGACTTTTCACGGAAAAACGCTTGTTTTCTGCTCAAACACACTGCTTTTAGTTAGTTTTACATCTTGTAATGGAAACACTCAGTTTTTCTCAAATACAGTGTATTTTAGTAATTTTACTTCTCTCACGGAAATGCTTTTTTTCTCCTAAAAATGCTGTTTTTAGTTATAATTTTCGTGAAAACAATCAATTTTGAATGAAAACATTAGAATTCGTTAGTTTTACTTCCTTTCATGGAATACGCTTGTTTACTGCATAAAGCAGTGCATTTTAGTTCATTTTAGTTTTTCACGAAAAACGCTTGTTTTCTGCTCAAAAAAGTGTATTTTAGTTTACTGACGTCTTTTCATGGAAAACGTTTATTTTTTTGCTCAAACACACTGCTTTTAGTTAGTTTTACTTCTTATACTGGAAACTCTCAGTTTAAAAAAAAAACATTGTAGTTCAGTAAGTTTTACATCTGTCACGGAAAACGCCATTTTCTCCTAAAAATGCTGTTTTAGTTAGTTGTACTTCTTCTTGTGAAAACACACCAATTTGAATGAAAATAGTGGAATTCGTTAGTTTTACTTCTTTTCACGGATTACGTTTGTTTTCTGCACAAAGCAGTGAATTTTAGTTCATTCTATTTTTTCACGAAAAAGTTGTTTTCTGCTCAAACACACTGTTTTTAGTTAGTTTTACTTTTAGTACGGGAAACATCAGTTTCTGCTCAAAAACAGTGTATTTTAGTAAGTTTTACTTTTATCACGGAAACGCTTGTCTTCTGCAAAAAACGCTGTTTATAGTTAGTTTTACTTCTTGCACTGGAAACACTCAGTTTTTACTCAAAATCAGTGTATTTTTGTAAGTTTTACTTCTCTCACGAGTATAACAAAGCCCCCTAATCGAGTATAACAAAGGACCCTGATCGAGTATAACAAAGGCCCCTGATCGAGTATAACATATTCCCCTGATCGAGAATAACAAAAGCCCCTGATCGAGTATTACAAAGGCCCCTGATCGAGTATAAAAAAGGGCCCTGATCGAGGCCCCTGATCAAGTATAACAAAGTCCCCTGGTCGAGGATAACAAAGTCACCTGGTCGAGTCTAACAAATTCCCCTGATCGAGTATAACAAAGTCCCCTGATCAAGTATAACAAAGTCCCCTGGTCGAGTATAACAAAGTCCCCTGGTCGAGTATAACAAAGCAAAGTTCCCTGATCGAGTATAGCATATCCCCTGATCGAGCATAACAAAGGCCCCTGGTCGAGCATAGCAAAGGCCCCTGGTCGAGTATAACAAAGTCCCCTTGTCGAGTATAACAAAGTCACCTGATCGAGTATAACAAAGGCCCCTGATCGAGCATAGCAAAGGACCATGATCGAGTATAACAAAGGCCCCTGATCGAGTATAACATAGTTCCCTAATCGAGAATAACAAAAGCCCCTCATCGAGTATTACAGAGGCCCCTGATCGTGTATGACAAAGTCCACTTATCAAGTATATCAAAGTCCCCTGATGGAGTATAACAAAGCCCCCTGATCGAGTATAACAAAGCCCCCAGATCGAGTATTTCCAAGCCCCCTCATCGAGTATTTCAAAGCCCCCTTTTCGAGTATTTCTAAGCCCCCTCATCGAATATTATAAAGTCCACTGATCGAGTATAACAAGGTCCACTGATCGAGTATAACAAAGTCAACTAATCGAGTATAACAAATTCCCCTGATCGAGTATAACAAAGCCCCGTGATCGAGTATAACAAAGTCCCCTCATCGAGTATAACAAAGACCTCTTATCGAGTATAACAAAGGCCCCTTATCGAGTACAACAAAGGCCCCTGATCGAGTACAACAAAGGCCGCTGATCGAGTATAATGAAGCCCCCTGATCGAGTATAGCAAAGTCCCCTCATCGAGTATAACAAAGGCCCCTGATCGTGTATAACAAAGGCCCCTCATCGAGTATAACAAAGGACCCTGATCGAGTATAACATAGTCCCCTGATCGAGCATAACAAAAGCCCCTCATCGAGTATTACAAAGCCCCTAATCAAGTAAAAGAAAGTCCCCTGGTCGAGTATAACAAAGTCCCCTGTTCAAGTATAACAAATTCCCCTCATCGAGTATAACAAAGTCCTCTGATCAAGTATAACAAAGTCCCCTGGTCGAGAATAATAAAGTCCTCTGGTCGAGTATAACAAAGCCCCTTCATCGAGTATAACAAAGGCCCCTGATCGAGAATAACAAACTCCCCTGATCAAGTATAACAAAGTCCCCTGGTCGAGTATAACATAGTCCCCTGAACGAGTATAACAAAGCCCCCTCCTCGAGTTTTACAAAGGCCCCTGATCGAATATAACAAAGGCCCCTGATCGAGGCCCCTGATCAAGTATAACAAAGTCCCCTGGTCGAGTATAACAAAGTCCCATGGTCGAGTATAAGAAATTCCCCTGATCGAGTATAACAAAGTCCCCTGGTCGAGTATAACAAAGTCCCCTGGTCGAGTATAACAAAGTCTCCTGGTCGAGAATTAACAATGCCCCCTCATCGAGTATAACATATCCCCTCATCGAGCATAACAAAGGCCCCTGGTCGAGCATAACAAAAGCCCCTCATCGAGGCCCCTGATCAAGTATAACAAAGACCCCGAATGGAGTATAGCAAATTCCCCTGATCGAGTATAACAAAGTTCCCTGATCGAATATAACAAAGGCCCCTGATCAAGTATAACAAAAACCTCTGATCGAGTATAACAAATTCCCCTAATCGAATATAACAAAGGCCCCTGCTCGAGTATAACAAAGCCCCCTGATCGAGTATAACAAAGGCCCCAGATCGAGTATAACAGAGGCCCCTAATCGAGTATAACAAAGGCCTCTGATCAAGTATAACAAAGGCCCCTAATCGAGTATAACAAAGGCCCCTTATCGAGTATTACAAAGGCCCCTGAACGAGTATAACAAAGGCCCCTGATCGAGTATAACATATTCCCCTGATCGAGAATAACAAAAGCCCCTGATCGAGTATTACAAAGGCCCCTGATCGAGTATAAGAAAGGGCCCTGATCGAGGCCCCTGATCAAGTATAACAAAGTCCCCTGGTCGAGTATAACAAAGTCACCTGGTCGAGTCTAACAAATTCTCCTGATCGAGTATAACAAAGTCCCCTGATCAAGTATAACAAAGTCCCCTGGTTGAATATATCAATGGCTCATGATTGAGTATAACAAAGGCCTCTCATCGAGTATAGCAAAGGCCCCTCATCGAGTCTAACAAAGGCCCCTGGTCGAGTAAAACAAAGTCCCCTAATCGAATATAACAAAGCCGCCTGATGGAGTATAACAAAGGCCACTGGTCGAGCATAACAATGGACCCTGGTCGAGTATAACAAAGTCCCCTGATCGAGTATAACAAAGCCCAATCATCGAGTATAACAAAGTCCCCTGATCGAGTATAACAAAGTCCCCTGATCGAGTATATCAAAGCCCCCTGATCGAGTATAACAAAGTCCAATCATCGAGTATAACAAAGTCCTCTGGTCGAGTATAACAAAGTCCTCTGGTCCAAAATAACAAAGGCCCCTGATCGAGTATAACAAAGTCCATGATGGCGTATAACAAAGACCCCTGATCAAGGAAAACAAAGCCCCCTGATCCAGTATAACAAATTCCCCTGATCGTGTATACCAAAGGCCCCTCTTCGAGTATAAAAAAGTCCCATGGTCGAGTAAAACAAAGTTACCTAATCGAGTATAACAAAGCCTCATGATCGAGTATAACAAAGTCCCCTGATCGAGTATAACACATCACCTGATCGAGTATAACATATCCCCTGATCGTGTATAACAAAGTTCCCTGGTCGAGTATAGTAATGTCTCCTGATCGAGTATAACAAAGCCCCTGATCGAGTATAATAAAGGCCCCTCATCGAGTATAACAAAGTCCTCTGATCGAATTATAAAACAGTCCCCTGATCGAGTGAAACAAAGTCCCTTGATCGAGTATAACAAAGTCCCCTGATCGAGTATATCAAAGCCTCCTCATCGAGTATAAGAAAGTCCCCTGATCGAGTATAACAAAGGCCCTTGATTGAGTATAATAAAGGCCTCTGATGGAGTATAACAAAGACCCCTGATCGAGTATAACAATGTCCCAAGGTCGAGTATAATAAAGTCACCTGATCGAGTATAACAAAGGCCCATGATCGAGTATAACAAACGCCCCCGTTTGAGTATAACACACCCCCTGATCGAGTGTAACATATACCCTGATCGTGTATAACAAAGTTCCCTGGTCGAGTACAGTAATGTCCACTGATCGAGTATAACAAAGACCCCTCATCGAGTATAAAAAAGTCCCCTGATCAAGTATAACAAAGTACCCTGATCGACTATTACAATGTCCCCTGATCGAGTATAACAAAGACCATGATGGAATAAACAAAGTCCCCTGTTCGAGGAAAACAAAGCCCCCTGATCGAGTATAACAAAGTCCCCTCATCGAGTATAACAAAGTCACCTAATCGAGTATAACAAAGTCCCCTGATCTAGTATAACAAAATCCCCTGATCGAGTATAGCAAAGGCTCTTGATCGAGTATAACAAATGCCCCTCTTCGAGTATAACAAAGTCCCCTCATCTAGTATAACAAAATCCCCTAATCTAGTATAACAAAGTCCCCTGGTCGAATATAATAAAGGCCCCTCATCGAGTATAACAAAGTCCCCTGATCTAGTATAACAAAGTCCTCTGGTCGACCATAACAAAGGACCCTGGTCGATTATAACAAAGCCCCCTGATCGAGTATAGCAAAGGCCCTTGATCGAGAATAACAAATGCCTTCATCGAGTATAACAAAGTCCCCTAATCGAATATAACAAAGCCCCCTCATCGATTATAACAAAGGCCACTGGTCGAGCATAACAAAGGACCCTGGTCGAGTATAACAAAGTCCCCTGATCGAGTATAACAAAGCCCTCTCATCGAGTAAAACAAAGTCCCCAAATCGAGTATAACAAAGCCCCCTGGTCTAATATAATAAAGGCCCCCGATCGAGTATAGCAAAGTCCCCTGATCGAGTATAACAACCCCCCTGATCGAGTATAACAAAGTCCCCTGGTCGAGTATAACATTGTCCCCTGATCGAGTATAACAAAGTCCTCTGATCGAGTATAACAAAGTCCCCTGATCGTGTATAACAAAGTCCCTTCGTCGAGTATAACAAAGTCCCATGGTCGAGTATAACAAAGTCACCTTATCGAGTATAACAAAGCCTCCTGATCGAGAATAACAAAGTCCCCTGATGGAGTATAACACATCCCCTGATCGAGTATAACATATCCCCTGATCGAGTAAAAGAAAGTCCCCTGGTCGAGTATAACAAAGCCCCTGATCGAGTATAATAAAGGTCCCTCATCGAGTATAACAAAATCCTCTGATCGAATATAAAAAAGTCTCTGATCGAGTAAAACAAAGTCCCCTGATCGTGTATAACAAAGTCCTATAATCGAGTATAACAAAGGCCACTGGTCAAGCATAACAAAGGACCCATGTCGAGCATAACAAAGTCCCCTGATCGATTATATCAAAGCCCCCTCATCGAGTATAACAAAGTCCCCTGATCGAGTATAACAAAGTCCCCTGTTCGAGTATAACAAAGGCCCCTGATCGAGTATAACAAAGTCCCCAAATCGAGTATAACAAAGTCCCATGGTCGAGTATAACAAAGTCCCTTGATCGAGTATAACAAAGGCCACTGATGGAGTATAACAAAGCCTCCCGTTGAGTATAACAAAGCCTCTTGATCGAGTATATCAAAGTCCCCTGATAGAGTACATCCCCTAATCGAGTATAACATATCACCTGATCGTGTATAACAAAGTTCCCTGGTCTAGTATAGTAATGTCCCCTGATCGAGTATAACAAAGCCCCCTGATCGAGTATAACAAAGTCCTCTGATCGAGTATAACAAAGTCCCCTGATCGAGTATAACAAAGTCTCATGGTCGAATATAACAAAGTCACCTGATCGAGTATAACAAAGCCTCCTGATCGAGTATAACAAAGTCCCTTGATCGAGTATAACACATTCCCTGATCGAGTATAACATATCCCCTGATCGTGTATAACAAAGTTCCCTGGTCAAGTATAGTAATGTCCCTGATCGAGAATAACAAAGCCCCAGATCGTGTATAATAAAGGCCCCTCATCGAGTATAACAAAGTCCTCTGATCGAATTATAAAAAAGTTCCCTGATCGAGTAAAACAAAGTCCCTTGATCGAGTATAACAAAGTCCCTGATCGAGTATATCAAAGCCCCCTCATCGAGTATAACAAAGTCCCCTGATCGAGTATAACAAAGTCCCCTGTTCGAGTATAACAAAGGCCCCTGATCGAGTATAACAAAGTCCCCTCATCGAGTATAACAAAGTCCCCTGGTCGAGTATAACAAAGTCCCCTGATCGAGTATAACAAAGGCCCTTGATTGAGTATAAAAAAGCCCCCTGATGGAGTATAACAAAGACCCCTGATCGAGTATAACAATGTCCCAAGGTCGAGTATAATAAAGTCACCTGATCGAGTATAACAAAGGCCCATGATCGAGTATAACAAACGCCCCCGTTTGAGTATAACACATCCCCTCATCGAGTGTAATATATACCCTGATCGTGTATAACTAAGTTCCCTGGTCGAGTACAGTAATGTCCCCTGATCGAGTATAACAAAGACCCCTCATCGAGTATAACAAATTCCCCTGATCAAGTATAACAAAGTACTCTGATCGAGTATTACAATGTCCCCTGATCGAGTATAACAATGACCATATTGGAGTATAACAAAGTCCCCTGATCGAGGAAAACAAAGCCCCCTGATCGAGTATAACAAAGTCCCCTCATCGAGTATAACAAAGTCACCTAATTGAGTATAACAAAGTCCCCTGATCTAGTATAACAAAATCCCCTGATCGAGTATAGCAAAGGCTCTTGATCGAGTATAACAAATGCCCCTCTTCGAGTATAACAAAGTCCCCTGATCGAGTATAACAAAGTCCCATGGTCGAATATAACAAAGTCACCTGATCGAGTATAACAAAGCTTCCTGATCGAGTATAACAAAGTCCCCTGATCTAGTATAACAAAGTCCTCTGGTCGACCATAACAAAGGACCCTGGTCGAGTATAACAAAGCCCCCTGATCGAGTATAACAAAGTCCCCTCATCTAGTATAACAAAATCCCCTGATCGAGTATAGCAAAGGCCCTTGATCGAGAATAACAAATGCCTTCATCGAGTATAACAAAGTCCCCTAATCGAATATAACAAAGCCCCCTCATCGATTATAACAAAGACCACTGGTCGAGCATAACAAAGGACCCTGGTCGAGTATAACAAAGTCCCCTGATCGAGCATAACAATGCCCTCTCATCGAGTATAACAAAGTCCCCAAATCGAGTATAAAAAAGTCCCCTGGTCAAATATAATAAAGGCCCTTGATCGAGTATAGCAAAGTCCCCTGATCGAGTATAACAACCCCCCTGATCGAGTATAACAAAGTCCCCTGGTCGAGTATAGCAAAGTCCCCTGATCGAGTATAACAAAGTCCTCGGATCGAGTATAACAAAGGACCTTGATCGAGTATAACATAGTACCCTGATCGAGTTTAACAAAAGCCTCTCGTCGAGTATTACAAAGGCCCCTGATCGAGTATAACAAAGGCCCCTGATCGAGGCCCCTGATCAAGTATAACAAAGTCCCCTGGTCGAGTATAACAAAGTCCCCTGGTCGAATCTAACAAATTCCCCTGATCGAGTATAACAAAGTCCCCTGATCAAGTATAACAAAGTCCCCTGGTCGAGTATAACAAAGTCGCCTGGTCGAGTATAACAAAGCCCCATCATCGAGTATAACAAAGCCCCCTAATCGAATATTTCAAAGGCCCCTGATCGAGTATAACAAAGAACCCTGATCGAGTATAACAAAGGCCCCTGATTGAGTATAACATATTCCCCTGATCGAGAATATCAAAAGCCCCTGATCGAGTATTACAAAGGCCCCTTATCGAGTAAAACAAAGGGCCCTGATCGAGGCCCCTTATCAAGTATAACAAAGTCCCCTGGTCGAGTATAACAAAGTCACCTGGTCGAGTCTAACAAATTTCCCTGATCGAGTATAACAAAGTCCCCTGATCAAGTATAACAAAGTCCTCTGATCGAGTATAACAAAGCCCCCTGATCGAGTATAATAAAGCCCCCAGATTAAGTATTTCCAAGCCCCCTCATTGAGTATTTGAAAGCCCCCTTTTCGAGTATTTCTAAGCCCCCTCATCGAATATAATAAAGTCCCCTGATCGAGTATAACAAGGTCCACTGATCGAGTATAACAAAGTCAACTAATCGAGTATAACAAATTCCCCTTGTCGTGTATAACAAAGCCCTGTGATCGAGTATAACAAAGTCCCATGGTCGATTATAAGAAATTCCCCTGATCGAGTATAACAAAGTCCCCTGGTCGAGTATAACAAAGTCCCCTGGTCGAGTATAACAAAGTTCCCTTGTCGAGAATTAACAAAGCCCCCTCATCGAGTATAACATATCCCCTCATCGAGCATAACAAAGGCCCCTGGTCGAGCATAACAAAAGCCCCTAGGCGAGTATAACAAAGTCCCCTCATCGAGTTTAACAAAGTCCCCTCATCGAGTTTAACAAAGCCCCGTGATCGAGTATAAAAAAGACCTCTTGTCGAGTATATCAAAGGCCCCTGATTGAGTACAACAAAGGCACCTCAACGAGTACAACAAAGGCCCCTAATCGATTATAACAAAGGCCCCTCATCGAGGCCCCTGATCAAGTATAACAAAGACCCCGAATGGAGTATAGCAAATTCCCCTGATCGAGTATAACAAAGTTCCCTGATCGAATATAACAAAGGCCCCTGATCAAGTATAACAAAAACCTCTGATCGAGTATAACAAATTCCCCTAATCGAATATAACAAAGGCCCCTGATCGAGTATAACAAAGGCCCCTGATCGAGTATAACATATTCCCCTGATCGAGAATAACAAAAGCCCCTGATCGAGTATTCCAAAGGCCCCTGATCGAGTATAACAAAGGGCCCTGATCGAGGCCCCTGATCAAGTATAACAAAGTCCCCTGGTCGAGTATAACAAAGTCACCTGGTCGAGTCTAACAAATTCCCCTGATCGAGTATAACAAAGTCCCCTGATCAAGTAAAACAAAGTCCCCTGGTCGAGTATAACAAATTCCCCTAGTCGAGTATAACAAAGCCCCCTCATCAGGTATAACGAAGTCCCCTGATCGAAAATAACAAAGTCCCCTAATCGAATATAACAAAGCCCCCTGATCGAGTATAACAAAGTCCCCTGGTTGAATATAACAATGGCTCATGATTGAGTATAACAAAGGCCTCTCATCGAGTATAACAAAGGCCCCTCAACGAGTCTAACAAAGTCCCCTGGTCGAGTATACCAAAGTCCCCTGGTCGAGGAAAACAAAGCCCCCTGATCGAGTATATCAAAGCCCCCTGATCGGGTATAACAAAGTCCAATCATCGAGTATAACAAAGTCCCCTAATCGAATGTAACAAAGCCCCCTCATCGAGTATAACAAAGTCCCCTGGTTGAATATAACAATGGCTCATGATTGAGTATAACAAAGGCCTCTCATCGAGTATAACAAAGGCCCCTCATCGAGTCTAACAAAGGCCCCTGGTCGAGTAAAACAAAGTCCCCTAATCGAATATAACAAAGCCGCCTGATGGAGTATAACAAAGGCCACTGGTCGAGCATAACAATGGACCCTGGTCGAGTATAACAAAGTCCCCTGATCGAGTATAACAAAGCCCAATCATCGAGTTTAACAAAGTCCCCTGATCAAGGAAAACAAAGCCCCCTGATCCAGCATAACAAATTCCCCTGATCGTGTATACCAAAGGCCCCTCGTCGAGTATAAAAAAGTCCCATGGTCGAGTAAAAGAATGTCACCTGATCGAGTATAACAAAGCCTCCTGATCGAGTATAACAAAGTCCCCTGATCGAGTATAACCCATCCCCTGATCGAGTATAACATATCCCCTGTTCGTTTATAACAAAGTTCCCTGGTCGAGTATAGTAATGTCTCCTGATCGAGTATAACAAAGCCCCTGATAGAGTATAATAAAGGCCCCTCATCGAGTATAACAAAGTCCTCTGATCGAATTATAAAACAGTCCCCTGATCGAGTAAAACAAAGTCCCTTGATCGAGTATAACAAAGTCCCCTGATCGAGTATATCAAAGCCCCCTCATCGAGTATAACAAAGTCCCCTGATCGAGTATAACAAAGTCCCCTGTTCGAGTATAACAAAGGCCCCTGATCGAGTATAACAAAGTCCCCTCATCGAGTATAAATAAGTCCCCTAGTCGAGTATAACAAAGTCCCCTGATCGAGTATAACAAAGGCCCTTGATTGAGTATAATAAAGGCCGCTGATGGAGTATAACAAAGACCCCTGATCGAGTATAACAATGTCCCAAGGTCGAGTATAATAAAGTCACCTGATCGAGTATAACAAAGGCCCATGATCGAGTATAACAAACGCCCCCGTTTGAGTATAACACATCCCCTGATCGAGTGTAACATATACCCTGATCGTGTATAACAAAGTTCCCTGGTCGAGTACAGTAATGTCCCCTGATCGAGTATAACAAAGACCCCTCATCGAGTATAACAAAGTCCCCTGATCAAGTATAACAAAGTACTCTGATCGAGTATTACAATGTCCCCTGATCGAGTATAACAAAGACCATGTTGGAGTATAACAAAGTCCCCTGATCGAGGAAAACAAAGCCCCCTGATCGAGTATAACAAATTCCCCTTATCGAGTATAACAAAGTCACCTAATCGAGTATAACATAGTCCCCTGATCTAGTATAACAAAATCCCCTGATCGAGTATAGCAAAGTCTCTTGATCGAATATAACAAATGCCCCTCTTCGAGTATAACAAAGTCCCCTCATCTAGTATAACAAAATCCCCTAATCGAGTATAAAAAGGCCCCTGGTCGAATATAATAAAGGCCCCTCATCGAGTATAACAAAGTCCCCTGATCTAGTATAACAAAGTCCTCTGGTCGACCATAACAAAGGACCCTGGTCGAGTATAACAAAGCCCCCTGATCGAGAATAACAAAGTCCCCTCATCTAGTATAACAAAATCCCCTGATCGAGTATAGCAAAGGCCCTTGATCGAGAATAACAAATGCCTTCATCGAGTATAACAAATTCCCTAATCGAAAATAACAAAGCCCCCTCATCGATTATATCAAAGGCCACTGGTCGAGCATAACAAAGGATCCTGGTCGAGTATAACAAAGTCCACTGATCGAGTATAACAAAGCCCTCTCATCGAGTATAACAAAGTCCCCAAATCGAGTATAACAAAGTCCCCTGGTCAAATATAATAAAGGCCCCTGATCGAGTATAGCAAAGTCCCCTGATCGAGTATAACAACCCCTCTGATCGAGTATAACAAAGTCCCCTGGTCGAGTATAACAAAGTCCCCTGATCGAGTATAACAAAGTCCTCTGATCGAGTATAACAAAGTCCCCTGATCGTGTATAACAAAGTCCCTTCGTCGAGTATAACAAAGTCCCATAGTCGGGTATAACAAAGTCACCTTATCGAGTATAACAAAGCCTCCAGATCGAGAATAACAAAGTCCCCTGATCGAGTATAACACATCCCCTGATCGAGTATAACATATCCCCTGATAGTGTATAACAAAGTTCCCTGGTCGAGTATAACAAAGCCCCTGATCGAGTATAATAAATGCCCCTCATCGAGTATAACAAAGTCCTCTGATCGAATATAAAAAAGTCTCTGATCGAGTAAAACAAAGTCCCCTGATCGTGTATAACAAAGTCCTATAATCGAGTATAACAAAGGCCACTGGTCAAGCATAACAAAGGACCCATGTCGAGCATAACAAAGTCCCCTGATCGATTATATCAAAGCCTCCTCATCGAGTATAACAAAGTCCCCTGATCGAGTATAACAAAGTCCCATGTTCGAGTATAACAAAGGCCCCTGATCGAGTATAACAAAGTCCCCAAATCGAGTATAACAAAGTCCCCTGGTCAAATATAATAAAGGCCCCTGATCGAGTATAGCAAAGTCCCCTCATCTAGTATAACAAAGTCCCATGGTCGAGTATAACAAAGTCCCTTGATCGAGTATAACAAAGGCCACTGATGGAGTATAACAAAGCCCCCCGTTGAGTATAACAAAGCCTCTTGATCGAGTATATCAAAGTCCCCTGATAGAGTACATCCCCTAATCGAGTATAACATATCACCTGATCGTGTATAACAAAGTTCACTGGTCTATTTTAGTAATGTCCCCTGATCGAGTATAACAAAGCCCCTGATCGAGTATAACAAAGTCGTCTGATCGAGTATAACAAAGTCCCCTGATCGAGTATAACAAACTCCCATGGTCGAATATAACAAAGTCACCTGATCGAGTATAACAAAGCCTCCTGATCGAGTATAACAAAGTCCCTTGATCGAGTATAACACATCCCCTGATCGAGTATAACATATCCCCTGATCGTGTATAACAAAGTTTCCTGGTCAAGTATAGTAATGTCCCTGATCGAGTATAACAAAGCCCCAGATCGAGTATAATAAAGGCCCCTCATCGAGTATAACAAAGTCCTCTGATCGAATTATAAAAAAGTCCCCTGATCGAGTAAAACAAAGTCCCTTGATCGAGTATAACAAAGTCCCTGATCGAGTATATCAAAGCCCCCTCATCGAATATAACAAAGTCCCCTGATCGAGTATAACAAAGTCCCCTGTTCGAGTATAACAAAGGCCCCTGATCGAGCATAACAAAGTCCCCTCATCGAGTATAACAAAGTCCCATGGTCGAGTATAACAAAGTCCCCTGATCGAGTATAACAAAGGCCCTTGATTGAGTATAATAAAGGCCCCTGATGGAGTATAACAAAGACCCCTGATCGAGTAGAACAATGTCCCAAGGTCGAGTATAATAAAGTCACCTGATCGAGTATAACAAAGGCCCATGATCGAGTATAACAAACGCCCCCGTTTGAGTATAACACATCCCCTGATCGAGTGTAACATATACCCTGATCGTGTATAACAAAGTTCCCTGGTCGAGTACAGTAATGTCCCCTGATTGAGTATAACAAAGACCCCTCATCGAGTATAACAAATTCCCCTGATCAAGTATAACAAAGTACTCTGATCGAGTATTACAATGTCCCCTGATCGAGTATAACAAAGACCATGATGGAGTATAACAAAGTCCCCTGATCGAGGAAAACAAAGCCCCCTGATCGAGTATAACAAAGTCCCCTCATCGAGTATAACAAAGTCGCCAAATCGAGTATAACAAAGTCCCCTGATCTAGTATAACAAAATCCCCTGATCGAGTATAGCAAAGGCTCTTGTCGAGTATAACAAATGCCCCTCTTCGAGTATAACAAAGTCCCCTGATCGAGTATAACAAAGTCCCATGGTCGAATATAACAAAGTCACCTGATCGAGTATAACAAAGCTTCCTCATCGAGTATAACAAAGTCCCTTGATCGAGTATAACACATCCCCTGATCGAGTATAACACATCCCCTGATCGTGTATAACAAAGTTCCCTGGTCAAGTATAGTAATGTCCCTGATCGAGTATAACAACCCCCCTGATCTAGTATAGTTAAAGTCCCCTAATCATATATAACAAAGTCCCTGATCGAGTATAACAAAGTCCTATGTCGAATATAAATAAAGTCACCTGATCGAAAGAAGCCCTGATCGAGTATATAAAGTCCTTGATCGAGTATAACACATCCCCTGATCGAGTATAACACATCCCCGATTGTGTATAACAAAGTTCCTGGTCAAGTATAGTAATGTCCCTGATCGAATATAACAACCCCTAATCGAGTATAACAGCACCCTGTCGAGTATAACAAAGTCCCCTGATCGAGTATAAATTTAAAGGACTCTGATCGAGCATAACAAAGTCACCTGATCGCGTATATCAGCGCCCTCGTCGAGTATAACAAAGTTCCCTAGTTGAGTAGTAATGTCTCCTGATCGAGTATAACAAAGCCCCTGATCGAGTATAATAAAGGCCCCTCATCGAGTATAACAAAGTCCTCTGATCGAATATAGAAAAGTCCCCTGATCGAGTAAAACAAAGTCCCTGATCGTGTATAACAAAGTCCTATAATCGAGTATAACAAAGGCCACTGGTCAAGCATAACAAAGGACCCATGTCGAGCATAACAAAGTCCCCTAATCGAGTATAACAAAGCCCAATCATCGGGTATAACAAAGTCCCTTGATCGAGTATAACAAAGTCCCATTATCGAGTATAACAAAGTCCCCTGTTCGAGTATAACAAAGGCCCCTCGTCGAGTATAACAAAGTCCCCTCATCGAGTATAACAAAGTCCCCTGGTCGAGTATAACAAAGTCCCATGATCGAGTATAACAAAGTCCCCTTATGGAGCATAACAAAGGCCCCTGGTCGAGTATAACAAAGCCCCCCTCATCGAATATTACAAAGTCCCCTGATCAAGTATAACAAAGTCCCCTGATCGAGTATAACAAAGTCCCCTGGTCGAGTATAACAATGTCCCCTGATCGAGTATAACAAAGCTTCCTCATCGAGTATAACAAAGTCACTTGATCGAGTATAACACATCCCCTGATCGAGTATAACACATCCCCTGATCGTGTATAACAAAGTTCCCTGGTCAAGTATAGTAATGTCCCTGATCGAGTATAACAACCCCCCTGATCTAGTATAACAAAGTCCCCTGGTCGAGTATAACAAAGTCCCCTGATCGAGTAAAACAAAGTCCCATGGTCGAATATAACAAAGTCACCTGATCGAGTATAACAAAGCCTCCTGATCGAGTATAACAAAGTCCCTTGATCGAGTATAACACATCCCCTGATCGAGTATAACACATCCCCTGATCGTGTATAACAAAGTTCCCTGGTCAAGTATAGTAATGTCCCTGATCGAGTAAAACAACCCCCCTAATCGAGTATAACAAATTACCCTGGTCGAGTATAACAAAGTCCCCTGATCGAGTATACCAAAGGACTCTGATCGAGTATAACAAAGTCACCTGATCGCGTATAACAAAGGCCCCTCGTCGAGTATAACAAAGTCCCATGGTCGAGTATAACAAAGTCACCTTATCGAGTATAACAAAGCCTCCTGATCGAGTATAACAAATTCCCCTGATCGAGTATAACACATCCCCTGATCGAGTATAACATAACCCCTGATCGTGTATAACAAAGTTCCCTGGTTGAGTATAGTAATGTCTCCTGATCGAGTATAACAAAGTCCCTGATCGAGTATAATAAAGGCCCCTCATCGAGTATAACAAAGTCCTCTGATCGAATATAAAAAAGTCCCCTGATCGAGTAAAACAAAGTCCCCTGATCGTGTATAACAAAGTCCGATAATCGAGTATAACAAAGGCCACTGGTCAAGCATAACAAAGGACCCATGTCGAGCATAACAAAGTCCCCTGATCGAGTATAACAAAGCCCAATCATCGAGTTTAACAAAGTCCCTTGAACGAGTATAACAAAGTCCCCTGATCGAGTATATCAAAGCCCCCTCATCGAGTATAACAAAGTCCCCTGATCGAGTATAACAAAGTCCCCTGTTCGAGTATAACAAAGGCCCCTCGTCGAGTATAACAAAGTCCCCTCATCGAGTATAACAAAGTCCCCTGGTCGAAGGTATAACAAGTCCCATGATCGAGTATAACAAAGTCCCCTTATGGAGCATAACAAAGGCCCCTGGTCGGCAGTATAACTCAAGCCCCCCTCGAATATTACCGGATCCCCTGATCAAGTCTTAACGAAAGTACTGATCCGAGAGTATAGCAAGTCCCTGGTCGAGTATAACAATGATACAGTCGAGTATAACAAAGGCCCTGATCGAGGTATAACGAGATCCCTTATCGAGTATAACAGCGGCCTAATTCGAATATAACAAAAGCCCTGATTAAAGGTATAACAAAGGCCCCTCATGGAGTATAAGAAAGACCCTGATGGAGTATTACAAAGTCGCTTGATCGAGGAAAACAAAGCCCCCTCAACGAGTATCACAAAGTCTCCTGATCGAGTATAACAAAGTCCCTTGATCGAGTATAACAAAGGCCCCTGATCGAATATACCAAAGGCCCCCGGTTGAGTATAACAAAGCATCGTGATCGTGTATAACAAAGTCCCCTGATCGTGTATAACACATCCCACTGATCGAGTATAAAATATCCCCTGATCGTGTATAACAAAGTTCCCTGGTCGAGTATAACAAAGTCCCCTGAACGAGTATAACAAAGTCCTCAGATCGAGTATAACAAAGTCCCCTGGTCGAGTATAACAAAGTCATCAGATCGAGTATAACAAAGCCCCCTGGTCGAGTATAACAAAGTCCCCTGATCGAGTATAACAAAGTCCCCTGGTCTAGTATAACAAAGTCCCCTGATCGAGTATAACAAAGTTCTCAGATCGAGTATAACAAAGTCCCCTGGTCGAGTATAACAAAGTCCCCTGGTCGAGTATAACAAAGTCCCCTGATCGAGTATAACAAAGGCCCTTGATTGAGTATAATAAAGGCCCCTGATCGAGTATAACAAAGCCCCTTCAATGAGTATAACAAAGACCCCTGGTCGAGTATAACAAAGCCCCCTGGTCGAGTATAACAAAGTCCTCTGATCGAGTATAACAAAGCTCCTGGTCGAGTATAACAAAGTACCCTGATCGAGTATAACAAAGTCCTCAGATCGAGTATAACAAAGTCCCCTGGTCGAGTTAAACAAAGTCCCCTGGTCGAGTATAACAAAGTCCCCTGATCGAGTATAACAAAGGCCCTTGATTGAGTATAATAAAGGCCCCTGATCGAGTATAACAAAGTCCCCTGCTCGAGTATAACAAAATCCCATGGTCGAGTAAAACAAAGTCACCTGATCGAGTATAACAAAGGCCCCTGATTGAGTATAATAAAGACCCTTGATCGAGTATAACAAAGTCCCCTGATCGGGTATAACAAAGTCCCATGGTCGAGTATAACAAAGTCCCCTGCTCGAGTATAACAAAGTCCCCTGATCGAGTATAACAAAGGCCCTTGATTGAGTATAATAAAGACCCTTGATCGAGTATAACACATCCCCTGATCGAGTATAACATATCCCCTGATCGTGTATAACAAAACCTGGTCACGAGTATAGTAATGTCCTGATCGGCAGGTATAACCAAAACCCTGTGGAAATTATATAAGGTCCTGATCAAGTATAACAAAGTCCTCGGATCGAGTATACCAAAGTCCCCTGATCGAGTATAACAAAGACCATGATGGAGTAAAACAAAGTCCCCTGATCGAGGAAAACAAAGCCCCCTGATCGAGTATAACAAAGTCCCTTGATCGAGTATATCACATCCCCTGATCGAGTATAACACATCCCCTGATCGTGTATAACAAAGTTCCCTGGTCAAGTATAGTAATGTCCCTGATCGAGTATAACAACCCCCCTGATCGAGTATAACAAAGTACCCTGGTCGAGTATAACAAAGTCCCCTGATCGAGTATAACAAAGGACTCTGATCGAGTATAACAAAGTCCCCTGATCGCGGATAACAAAGGCCCCTCGTCGAGTATTACAAAGTCCCATGGTCGAGTATAACAAAGTCACCTTATCGAGTATAACAAAGCCTCCTCATCGAGTATAACAAAGTCCCCTGATCGAGTATAACACATCCCCTGATCGAGTATAACATATCCCCTGATCGTGTATAACAAAGTTCCCTGGTTGAGTATAGTAATGTCTCCTGATCGAGTATAACAAAGCCCCTGATCGAGTATAATATAGGCCCCTCATCGAGTATAACAAAGTCCTCTGATCGAATATAAAAAGGTCCCCTGATCGAGTAAAACAAAGTCCCCTGATCGTGTATAACAAAGTCCTATAATCGAGTATAACAAAGGCCACTGGTCAAGCATAACAAAGGACCCATGTCGAGCATAACAAAGTCCCCTGATCGAGTATAACAAAGCCCAATGATCGAGTATAACAAAGTCCCTTGATCGAGTATAACAAAGTCCCCTGATCGAGTATAACATATCCCCCTATCGAAAGTGTAACAGTCCCCTGATCGAGTATATAACAAAGTCCCCTGTTCGAGTATAACAGCGTCTTCGTCGAGTATAACAAAGTCCCCTCATCGAGTATAACAAAGTCCCCTGGTCGAGTATAACAAAGTCCCAGTTGATCGAGGCACAAAGTCCCCCTTATCGAGCATATAACAGCGCCCCTTGGTCGAGTATAACAGTTCTCATCGAATATTACAAAAGTCCCCTGGATCAAGTATAACAAAGTCCCATGGTCGAATATAACAAAGTCACCTGATCGAGTATAACAAAGCCTCCTGATCGAGTATAACAAAGTCCCTTGATCGAGTATAACACATCCCCTGATCGAGTATAACACATCCCCTGATCGTGTATAACAAAGTTCCCTGGTCAAGTATAGTAATGTCCCTGATCGAATATAACAACCCCCCTAATCGAGTATAACAAAGTACCCTGGTCGAGTATAACAAAGTCCCCTGATCGAGTATACCAAAGGACTCTGATCGAGTATAACAAAGTCACCTGATCGCGTATAACAAAGGCCCCTCGTCGAGTATAACAAAGTTCCCTGGTTGAGTATAACAGTCACCATCGAGTATAACAAAGCCTCCTCATCGAGTATATAACAAAGTCCCTGATCGAGTATAGGCAATTACATCCCTGATCGAGTATAACATATCCCCTGATCGTGCATATAACAAAGTTCCTGGTTGAGTATAGTAATGTCTCCCTGATCGAAAGTATAACAAAGTCCCTGATCGAGTATAATAAAGGCCCTCATCGAGTATAACAAAGTCCTCTGATCGAATATAAAAAAGTCCCCTGATCGAGTAAAACAAAGTCCCCTGATCGTGTATAACAAAGTCCTATAATCGAGTATAACAAAGGCCACTTGTCAAGCATAACAAAGGACCCATGTCGAGCATAACAAAGTCCCCTGATGGAGTATAACAAAGTCCAATCATCGAGTATAACAAAGTCCCTTGAACGAGTATAACAAATTCCCCTGATCGAGTATATCAAAGCCCCCTCATTGAGTGTAACAAAGTCCCCTGATCGAGTATAACAAAGTCCCCTGTTCGAGTATAACAAAGGCCCCTCGTCGTGTATAACAAAGTCCCCTCATCGAGTATAACAAAGTCCCCTGGTCGAGTATAACAAAGTCCCATGATCGAGTATAACAAAGTCCCCTTATCGAGCATAACAAAGGCCCCTGGTCGAGTATAACAAAGCCCCCCTCATCGAATATTACAAAGTTCCCTTATCAAGTATAACAAAGTCCCCTGATCGAGTATAACAAAGTCCCCTGGTCGAGTATAACAAAGTCCCCTGATCGAGTATAACAAAGTCCCCTGATTGAGTATAACAAAGTCCCCTTATCGAGCATAACAAAGGCCCCTGGTCGAGTATAACAAAACCCCCTGGTCGAGTATAACAAAGGCCCCTGATGGAGTATAAGAAAGACCCTGATGGAGTATTACAAAGTCCCTTGATCGAGGAAAACAAAGCCCCCTCAACGAGTATAACAAAGTCCCCTGATCGAGTATAACAAAGTCCCTTGATCGAGTATAACAAAGGCCCCTGATCGAATATAACAAAGGCCCCCGGTTGAGTATAGCAAAGCATCGTGATCGTGTATAACAAAGTCCCCTGATCGTGGATAACACATCCCCCTGATCGAGTATAACATATCCCCTGATCGTGTAAAACAAAGTTCCCTGGTCGAGTATAACAAAGTCCCCTGATCGAGTATAACAAAGTCCTCAGATCGAGTATAACAAAGTCCCCTGGTCGAGTATAACAAAGTCCCTGATCAAGTATAAATACAAAGTTCCCTGATCGGATATAACAAAGGCCCTGATCAAGTATAACAAAACTCTGATCGAGTATAACAAATTCTAATCGAATATAACAAAGGCCCCTGCTCGAGTATAACAAAGCTCCGTAATCGAGTATAACAGCGTCTCTATGATCGAGTATAACAGAGGCCCCTAATCGAGTATAACAAAGGCCCTGATCAAGTATATAACAAAGGCCCCTAATCGAGTATAACAAAGGCCCCTTATCGAGTATTACAGCGTCTCTGATCGAAAGTATATCAAAGGCCCCTGATCGAGTACAACAAAGGTCCCTGATCGAGTATAACAAAGGCCCCTGATCGAGTATAACATATTCCCCTGATCGAGAATAACAAAAGCCCCTGATCGAGTATTCCAAAGGCCCCTGATCGAGTATAACAAAGGGCCCTGATCGAGGCCCCTGATCAAGTATAACAAAGTCCCCTGGTCGAGTATAACAAAGTCACCTGGTCGAGTCTAACAAATTCCCCTGATCGAGTATAACAAAGTCCCCTGATCAAGTAAAACAAAGTCCCCTGGTCGAGTATAACAAAGTCCCCTGGTCGAGTATAACAAAGCCCCCTCATCAGGTATAACGAAGTCCCCTGATCGAAAATAACAAAGTCCCCTAATCGAATATAACAAAGCCCCCTGATCGAGTATAACAAAGTCCCCTGGTTGAATATAACAATGGCTCATGATTGAGTATAACAAAGGCCTCTCATCGAGTATAACAAAGGCCCCTCAACGAGTCTAACAAAGTCCCCTGATCAAGTATAACAAAGTCCTCGGATCGAGTATACCAAAGTCCCCTGATCGAAAGAGCACAAAGCCCCCTGATCGGGTATATAGCAATAAAGTCCAATCATCGAGTATAACAAAGTCCCCTAATCGAATATAACAAAGCCCCCTGATCGAGTATAACAAAGTCCCATGGTCGATTATAAGAAATTCCCCTGATCGAGTATAACAAAGTCCCCTGGTCGAGTATAACAAAGTCCCCTGGTCGAGTATAACAAAGTCCCCTGGTCGAGAATTAACAAAGCCCCCTCATCGAGTATAACATATCCCCTCATCGAGCATAACAAAGGCCCCTGGTCGAGCATAACAAAAGCCCCTAGGCGAGTATAACAAAGTCCCCTGATCGAGTATAACAAAGTCCCCTCATCGAGTTTAACAAAGCCCCGTGATCGAGTATAAAAAAGACCTCTTGTCGAGTATATCAAAGGAGCCTGATTGAGTACAACAAAGGCACCTCAACGAGTACAACAAAGGCCCCTCATCGAGTATAACAAAGGCACCTCATCGAGGCCCCTGATCAAGTATAACAAAGACCCCAAATGGAGTATAGCAAATTCCCCTGATCGAGTATAACAAAGTTCCCTGATCGAATATAACAAAGGCCCCTGATCAAGTATAACAAAAACCTCTGATCGAGTATAACAAATTCCCCTAATCGAATATAACAAAGGCCCCTGCTCGAGTATAACAAAGCTCCGTAATCGAGTATAACAAAGGCCCCAGATCGAGTATAACAGAGGCCCCTAATCGAGTATAACAAAGGCCTCTGATCAAGTATAACAAAGGCCCCTAATCGAGTATAACAAAGGCCCCTTATCGAGTATTACAAAGGCCCCTGAACGAGTATAACAAAGGCCCCTGATCGAGTATAACATATTCCCCTGATCGAGAATAACAAAAGCCCCTGATCGAGTATTACAAAGGCCCCTGATCGAGTATAAGAAAGGGCCCTGATCGAGGCCCCTGATCAAGTATAACAAAGTCCCCTGGTCGAGTATAACAAAGTCACCTGGTCGAGTCTAACAAATTCCCCTGATCGAGTATAACAAAGTCCCCTGATCAAGTATAACAAAGTCCCCTGGTCGAGTATAACAAAGTCCCCTGGTCGAGTATAACAAAGCCCCCTCATCAGGTATAACGAAGTCCCCTGATCGAAAATAACAAAGTCCCCTAATCGAATATAACAAAGCCCCCTGATCGAGTATAACAAAGTCCCCTGGTTGAATATAACAATGGCTCATGATTGAGTATAACAAAGGCCTCTCATCGAGTATAACAAAGGCCCCTCAACGAGTCTAACAAAGTCCCCTGGTCGAGTATACCAAAGTCCCCTGGTCGAGGAAAACAAAGCCCCCTGATCGAGTATATCAAAGCCCCCTGATCGGGTATAACAAAGTCCAATCATCGAGTATAACAAAGTCCCCTTATCGAATATAACAAAGCCCCCTGATCGAGTATAACAAAGTCCCCTGGTTGAATATAACAATGGCTCATGATTGAGTATAACAAAGGCCTCTCATCGAGTATAACAAAGGCCCCTCATCAAGTCTAACAAAGGCCCCTGGTCGAGTAAAACAAAGTCCCCTAATCGAATATAACAAAGCCGCCTGATGGAGTATAACAAAGGCCACTGGTCGAGCATAACAATGGACCCTGGTCGAGTATAACAAAGTCCCCTGATCGAGTATAACAAAGCCCAATCATCGATTTAACAAAGTCCCCTGATCAAGGAAAACAAAGCCCCCTGATCCAGTATAACAAATTCCCCTGATCGTGTATACCAGAGGCCCCTCGTCGAGTATAAAAAAGTCCCATGGTCGAGTAAAACAAAGTCACCTGATCGAGTATAACAAAGCCTCCTGATCGAGTATAACAAAGTCCCTTGATCGAGTATAACACATCCCCTGATCGAGTATAACATATCCCCTGATCGTGTATAACAAAGTTCCCTGGTCGAGTATAGTAATGTCTCCTGATCGAGTATAACAAAGCCCCTGATCGAGTATAATAAAGGCCCCTCATCGAGTATAACAAAGTCCTCTGATCGAATTATAAAACAGTCCCCTGATCGAGTAAAACAAAGTCCCTTGATCGAGTATAACAAAGTCCCCTGATCGAGTATATCAAAGCCCCCTCATCGAGTATAACAAAGTCCCCTGATCGAGTATAACAAAAAATCCCCTGTTTGAGTATAAATAAAGGCCCTGATCGAGTATAACAAAGTCCCCTGAATATATAAATAAAGTCCCTGGTCGAGTATAACAAAGTCCTGATCGAGTATAACAAAGGCCCTTGATTGAGTATAATAAAGGCCCCTAATCGAGTATAACAAAGTCCCCTGATCGAGTATAACAAAGTCCCATGGTCGAGTATAACAAAGTCACCTGATCGAGTATAATAAAGGCCCCTGATCGAGTATAACAAAGTCCCCTGATCTAGTATAACAAAGTCCTCTGCATGAGCATAACAAAGGACCCTGGTCGAGTATAACAAAGCCCCCTAATCGAGTATAACAAAGTCCCCTCATCTAGTATAACAATATCCCCTGATCGAGGATAGCAAAGGCCCTTGATCGAGAATAACAAATGCCCCTCATCGAGTATAATAAAGTCCCTAATCGAATATAACAAAGCCACCCTGATCGATTATAACAAAGGCCACAGGTCGAGCATAACAAAGGACCCTGGTCGAGTATAACAAAGTCCCATGATCGAGTATAACAAAGCCCTCTCATCGAGTATAAAAAGTCCCTAGTATAACAAAGTCCCATTGGTCGAGTATAACAAATTCCCCTGATCGAGTATAGGAAAATCCCCTGGTCGAGTATAAAAATTCCCCTGATCGAGTATAACAAAGTCCCCTGGTTGAGTATTACAAAGCCTCTTGATCGAGTATAACAAAGTCCCCTGATCGAGTATAACACATCCTCTGATCGAGTATAACATATCACCTGATCGTGTATAACAAAGTTCCCTGGTCTAGTATAGTAATGTCCCCTCATCGAGTATAACAAAGACCCCTCATCGAGTATAACAAAGTCCCCTGATCAAGTATAATAAAGGCACCTGATCGTGTATAACAAAGTCCCCTGATCGAGTATAACAAAGCCCCATGGTCGAATATAACAAAGTCACCTGCTCGAGTATAACAAAGCCTCCTGATCGAGTATAACAAAGTCCCTTGATCGAGTATAACACATCCCCTGATCGAGTATAACATATCCCCTGATCGTGTATAACAAAGTTCCCTGGTCAAGTATAGAAATGTCCCTGATCGAGTATAATAAAGGCCCCTCATCGAGTATAACAAAGTCCTCTGATCGAATTATAAAAAAGTCCCCTGATCGAGTAAAACAAAGTCCCTTGATCGAGTATAACAAAGTCCCTGATCGAGTATATCAAAGCCCCCTCATCGAGTATTACAAAGTCCCATGATCGAGTATAACAAAGTCCCCTGTTCGAGTATAACAAAGGCCCCTGATCGAGTATAACAAAATCCCCTCATCGAGTATAACAAAGTCCCCTGGTCGAGTATAACAAAGTCCCCTGATCGAGTTAAACAAAGGCCCTTGATTGAGTATAATAAAGGCCCCTGATGGAGTATAACAAAGACCCCTGATCGTGTATAACAATGTCCCAAGGTCGAGTATAATAAAGTCACCTGATCGAGTATAACAAAGGCCCATGATCGAGTATAACAAACGCCCCCGTTTGAGTATAACACATCCCCTGATCGAGTGTAACATATACCCTGATCGTGTATAACAAAGTTCCCTGGTCGAGTACAGTAATGTCCCCTGATCGAGTATAACAAAGACCCCTCATCGAGTATAACAAATTCCCCTGATCAAGTATAACAAAGTACTCCGATCGAGTATTACAATGTCCCCTGATCGAGTATAACAAAGACCATGATGGAGTATAACAAAGTCCCCTGATCGAGGAAAACAAAGTCCCCTGATCGAGTATAACAAAGTCCCCTCATCGAGTATAACAAAGTCACCTAATCGAGTATAACAAAGTCCCCTGATCTAGTATAACAAGATCCCCTGATCGAGTATAGCAAAGGCTCTTGATCGAGTATAACAAAGTCCCCTGGTCGAGTATAACAAAGTCCCCTGATCGAGTATAACAAAGTCCCATGGTCGAATATAACAAAGTCACCTGATCGAGTATAACAAAGCTTCCTGATCGAGTATAACAAAGTCCCCTGATCTAGTATAACAAAGTCCTCTGGTCGACCATAACAAAGGACCCTGGTCGAGTATAACAAAGCCCCCTGATCGAGTATAACAAAGTCCCCTCATCTAGTATAACAAAATCCCCTGATCGAGTATAGCAAAGGCCCTTGATCGAGAATAACAAATGCCTTCATCGAGTATAACAAAGTCCCCTAATCGAATATAAAATAGCCCCCTCATCGATTATAACAAAGACCACTGGTCGAGCATAACAAAGGACCCTGGTCGAGTATATCAAAGTCCCCTGATCGAGTATAACAAAGCCCTCTCATCGAGTATAACAAAGTCCCCAAATCGAGTATAACAAAGTCCCCTGGTCAAATATAATAAAGGCCCTTGATCGAGTATAGCAAAGTCCCCTGATCGAGTATAACAACCTCCTTGATCGAGTATAACAAAGTCCCCTGGTCGAGTATAACAAAGTCCCCTGATCGAGTATAACAAAGTCCTCGGATCGAGTATAAAAAAGGACCTTGATCGAGTATAACATAGTACCCTGATCGAGTATAACAAAAGCCTCTCGTCGAGTATTACAAAGGCCCTTGATCGAGTATAACAAAGGCCCCTGATCGAGGCCCCTAATCAAGTATAACAAAGTCCCCTGGTCGAGTATAACAAAGTCCCCTGGTCGAATCTAACAAATTCCCCTGATCGAGTATAACAAAGTCCCCTGATCAAGTATAACAAAGTCCCCTGGTCGAGTATAACAAAGTCGCCTGGTCGAGTATAACAAGGCCCCATCATCGAGTATAACAAAGCCCCCTGATCGAATATTTCAAAGGCCCCTGATCGAGTATAACAAAGTCCCCTGGTCGAGTATAACAAAGTCCCCTGATCGAGTATAACAAAGGCCCTTGATTGAGTATAATAAAGGCCCCTAATCGAGTATAACAAAGTCCCCTGATCGAGTATAACAAAGTCCCATGGTCGAGTATAACAAAGTCACCTGATCGAGTATAATAAAGGCCCCTGATCGAGTATAACAAAGTCCCCTGATCTAGTATAACAAAGTCCTCTGCATGAGCATAACAAAGGACCCTGGTCGAGTATAACAAAGCCCCCTAATCGAGTATAACAAAGTCCCCTCATCTAGTATAACAATATCCCCTGATCGAGGATAGCAAAGGCCCTTGATCGAGAATAACAAATGCCCCTCATCGAGTATAATAAAGTCCCTAATCGAATATAACAAAGCCACCCTGATCGATTATAACAAAGGCCACAGGTCGAGCATAACAAAGGACCCTGGTCGAGTATAACAAAGTCCCATGATCGAGTATAACAAAGCCCTCTCATCGAGTATAAAAAGTCCCTAGTATAACAAAGTCCCATTGGTCGAGTATAACAAATTCCCCTGATCGAGTATAGGAAAATCCCCTGGTCGAGTATAAAAATTCCCCTGATCGAGTATAACAAAGTCCCCTGGTTGAGTATTACAAAGCCTCTTGATCGAGTATAACAAAGTCCCCTGATCGAGTATAACACATCCTCTGATCGAGTATAACATATCACCTGATCGTGTATAACAAAGTTCAATGGTCTAGTATAGTAATGTCCCCTCATCGAGTATAACAAAGACCCCTCATCGAGTATAACAAAGTCCCCTGATCAAGTATAATAAAGGCACCTGATCGTGTATAACAAAGTCCCCTGATCGAGTATAACAAAGCCCCATGGTCGAATATAACAAAGTCACCTGCTCGAGTATAACAAAGCCTCCTGATCGAGTATAACAAAGTCCCTTGATCGAGTATAACACATCCCCTGATCGAGTATAACATATCCCCTGATCGTGTATAACAAAGTTCCCTGGTCAAGTATAGAAATGTCCCTGATCGAGTATAATAAAGGCCCCTCATCGAGTATAACAAAGTCCTCTGATCGAATTATAAAAAAGTCCCCTGATCGAGTAAAACAAAGTCCCTTGATCGAGTATAACAAAGTCCCTGATCGAGTATATCAAAGCCCCCTCATCGAGTATTACAAAGTCCCATGATCGAGTATAACAAAGTCCCCTGTTCGAGTATAACAAAGGCCCCTGATCGAGTATAACAAAATCCCCTCATCGAGTATAACAAAGTCCCCTGGTCGAGTATAACAAAGTCCCCTGATCGAGTTAAACAAAGGCCCTTGATTGAGTATAATAAAGGCCCCTGATGGAGTATAACAAAGACCCCTGATCGTGTATAACAATGTCCCAAGGTCGAGTATAATAAAGTCACCTGATCGAGTATAACAAAGGCCAATGATCGAGTATAACAAACGCCCCCGTTTGAGTATAACACATCCCCTGATCGAGTGTAACATATACCCTGATCGTGTATAACAAAGTTCCCTGGTCGAGTACAGTAATGTCCCCTGATCGAGTATAACAAAGACCCCTCATCGAGTATAACAAATTCCCCTGATCAAGTATAACAAAGTACTCCGATCGAGTATTACAATGTCCCCTGATCGAGTATAACAAAGACCATGATGGAGTATAACAAAGTCCCCTGATCGAGGAAAACAAAGCCCCCTGATCGAGTATAACAAAGTCCCCTCATCGAGTATAACAAAGTCACCTAATCGAGTATAACAAAGTCCCCTTATCAAGTATAACAAAATCCCCTGATCGAGTATAGCAAAGGCTCTTGGTCGAGTATAACAAATGCCCCTCTTCGAGTATAACAAAGTCCCCTAATCGAATATAACAAAGCCCCCTGATAGGGTATATCAAAGTCCCCTCATCGAGTATAACAAAATCCCCTAATCGAGAGTATAACAAAGTCCCCTGATCTAGTATAACAAAGTCCTCTGGTCGACCATAACAAAGGACCCTGGTCGAGTATAACAAAGCCCCCTGATCGAGTATAACAAAGTCCCCTCATCTAGTATAACAAAATCCCCTGATCGAGTATAGCAAAGGCCCTTGATCGAGAATAACAAATGCCTTCATCGAGTATAACAAAGTCCCCTAATCGAATATAACAAAGCCCCCTCATCGATTATAACAAAGACCACTGGTCGAGCATAACAAAGGACCCTGGTCGAGTATAACAAAGTCCCCTGATCGAGCATAACAATGCCCTCTCATCGAGTATAACAAAGTCCCCAAATCGAGTATAAAAAAGTCCCCTGGTCAAATATAATAAAGGCCCTTGATCGAGTATAGCAAAGTCCCCTGATCGAGTATAACAACCCCCCTGATCGAGTATAACAAAGTCCCCTGGTCGAGTATAGCAAAGTCCCCTGATCGAGTATAACAAAGTCCTCGGATCGAGTATAACAAAGGACCTTGATCGAGTATAACATAGTACCCTGATCGAGTTTAACAAAAGCCTCTCGTCGAGTATTACAAAGGCCCCTGATCGAGTATAACAAAGGCCCCTGATCGAGGCCCCTGATCAAGTATAACAAAGTCCCCTGGTCGAGTATAACAAAGTCCCCTGGTCGAATCTAACAAATTCCCCTGATCGAGTATAACAAAGTCCCCTGATCAAGTATAACAAAGTCCCCTGGTCGAGTATAACAAAGTCGCCTGGTCGAGTATAACAAAGCCCCATCATCGAGTATAACAAAGCCCCCTAATCGAATATTTCAAAGGCCCCTGATCGAGTATAACAAAGAACCCTGATCGAGTATAACAAAGGCCCCTGATTGAGTATAACATATTCCCCTGATCGAGAATATCAAAAGCCCCTGATCGAGTATTACAAAGGCCCCTTATCGAGTAAAACAAAGGGCCCTGATCGAGGCCCCTTATCAAGTATAACAAAGTCCCCTGGTCGAGTATAACAAAGTCACCTGGTCGAGTCTAACAAATTTCCCTGATCGAGTATAACAAAGTCCCCTGATCAAGTATAACAAAGTCCTCTGATCGAGTATAACAAAGCCCCCTGATCGAGTATAATAAAGCCCCCAGATTAAGTATTTCCAAGCCCCCTCATCGAGTATTTGAAAGCCCCCTTTTCGAGTATTTCTAAGCCCCCTCATCGAATATAATAAAGTCCCCTGATCGAGTATAACAAGGTCCACTGATCGAGTATAACAAAGTCAACTAATCGAGTATAACAAATTCCCCTGATGGAGTATAACAAAGCCCCGTGATCGAGTATAACAAAGTCCCATGGTCGATTATAAGAAATTCCCCTGATCGAGTATAACAAAGTCCCCTGGTCGAGTATAACAAAGTCCCCTGGTCGAGTATAACAAAGTCCCCTGGTCGAGAATTAACAAAGCCCCCTCATCGAGTATAACATATCCCCTCATCGAGCATAACAAAGGCCCCTGGTCGAGCATAACAAAAGCCCCTAGGCGAGTATAACAAAGTCCCCTGATCGAGTATAACAAAGTCCCCTCATCGAGTTTAACAAAGCCCCGTGATCGAGTATAAAAGAGACCTCTTGTCGAGTATATCAAAGGAGCCTGATTGAGTACAACAAAGGCACCTCAACGAGTACAACAAAGGCCCCTCATCGAGTATAACAAAGGCACCTCATCGAGGCCCCTCATCAAGTACAACAAAGACCCCGAATGGAGTATAGCAAATTCCCCTGATCGAGTATAACAAAGTTCCCTGATCGAATATAACAAAGGCCCCTGATCAAGTATAACAAAAACCTCTGATCGAGTATAACAAATTCCCCTAATCGAATATAACAAAGGCCCCTGCTCGAGTATAACAAAGCTCCGTAATCGAGTATAACAAAGGCCCCAGATCGAGTATAACAGAGGCCCCTAATCGAGTATAACAAAGCCTCTGATCAAGTATAACAAAGCGTCTCAATCGCCATATAACAACAAAGGCCCCTTATCGAGTAATACAAAGGCCCTGATCGAGTATAACAAAGCCCCCTTATCGAGTATAACAAAGGACCCTGATCGAGTATAACAAAGGCCCCTGATCGAGTATAACATATTCCCCTGATCGAGAATAACAAAAGCCCCTGATCGAGTATTACAAAGGCCCCTGATCGAGTATAAAAAAGGGCCCTGATCGAGGCCCCTGATCAAGTATAACAAAGTCCCCTGGTCGAGGATAACAAAGTCACCTGGTCGAGTCTAACAAATTCCCCTGATCGAGTATAACAAAGTCCCCTGATCAAGTATAACAAAGTCCCCTGGTCGAGTATAACAAAGTCCCCTGGTCGAGTATAACAAAGCCCCCTCATCAGGTATAACGAAGTCCCCTGATCGAAAATAACAAAGTCCCCTAATCGAATATAACAAAGCCCCCTGATCGAGTATAACAAAGTCCCCTGGTTGAATATAACAATGGCTCATGATTGAGTATAACAAAGGCCTCTCATCGAGTATAACAAAGGCCCCTCAACGAGTCTAACAAAGTCCCCTGGTCGAGTATACCAAAGTCCCCTGGTCGAGGAAAACAAAGCCCCCTGATCGAGTATATCAAAGCCCCCTGATCGGGTATAACAAAGTCCAATCATCGAGTATAACAAAGTCCCCTAATCGAATATAACAAAGCCCCCTGATCGAGTATAACAAAGTCCCATGGTCGATTATAAGAAATTCCCCTGATCGAGTATAACAAAGTCCCCTGGTCGAGTATAACAAAGTCCCCTGGTCGAGTATAACAAAGTCCCCTGGTCGAGAATTAACAAAGCCCCCTCATCGAGTATAACATATCCCCTCATCGAGCATAACAAAGGCCCCTGGTCGAGCATAACAAAAGCCCCTAGGCGAGTATAACAAAGTCCCCTGATCGAGTATAACAAAGTCCCCTCATCGAGTTTAACAAAGCCCCGTGATCGAGTATAAAAAAGACCTCTTGTCGAGTATATCAAAGGAGCCTGATTGAGTACAACAAAGGCACCTCAACGAGTACAACAAAGGCCCCTCATCGAGTATAACAAAGGCACCTCATCGAGGCCCCTGATCAAGTATAACAAAGACCCCAAATGGAGTATAGCAAATTCCCCTGATCGAGTATAACAAAGTTCCCTGATCGAATATAACAAAGGCCCCTGATCAAGTATAACAAAAACCTCTGATCGAGTATAACAAATTCCCCTAATCGAATATAACAAAGGCCCCTGCTCGAGTATAACAAAGCTCCGTAATCGAGTATAACAAAGGCCCCAGATCGAGTATAACAGAGGCCCCTAATCGAGTATAACAAAGGCCTCTGATCAAGTATAACAAAGGCCCCTAATCGAGTATAACAAAGGCCCCTTATCGAGTATTACAAAGGCCCCTGAACGAGTATAACAAAGGCCCCTGATCGAGTATAACATATTCCCCTGATCGAGAATAACAAAAGCCCCTGATCGAGTATTACAAAGGCCCCTGATCGAGTATAAGAAAGGGCCCTGATCGAGGCCCCTGATCAAGTATAACAAAGTCCCCTGGTCGAGTATAACAAAGTCACCTGGTCGAGTCTAACAAATTCCCCTGATCGAGTATAACAAAGTCCCCTGATCAAGTATAACAAAGTCCCCTGGTCGAGTATAACAAAGTCCCCTGGTCGAGTATAACAAAGCCCCCTCATCAGGTATAACGAAGTCCCCTGATCGAAAAACAAAGTCCCCTAATCGAATATAACAAAGCCCCCTGATCGAGTATAACAAAGTCCCCTGGTTGAATATAACAATGGCTCATGATTGAGTATAACAAAGGCCTCTCATCGAGTATAACAAAGGCCCCTCAACGAGTCTAACAAAGTCCCCTGGTCGAGTATACCAAAGTCCCCTGGTCGAGGAAAACAAAGCCCCCTGATCGAGTATATCAAAGCCCCCTGATCGGGTATAACAAAGTCCAATCATCGAGTATAACAAAGTCCCCTTATCGAATATAACAAAACCCCCTGATCGAGTATAACAAAGTCCCCTGGTTGAATATAACAATGGCTCATGATTGAGTATAACAAAGGCCTCTCATCGAGTATAACAAAGGCCCCTCATCGAGTCTAACAAAGGCCCCTGGTCGAGTAAAACAAAGTCCCCTAATCGAATATAACAAAGCCGCCTGATGGAGTATAACAAAGGCCACTGGTCGAGCATAACAATGGACCCTGGTCGAGTATAACAAAGTCCCCTGATCGAGTTTAACAAAGCCCAATCATCGATTTAACAAAGTCCCCTGATCAAGGAAAACAAAGCCCCCTGATCCAGTATAACAAATTCCCCTGATCGTGTATACCAGAGGCCCCTCGTCGAGTATAAAAAAGTCCCATGGTCGAGTAAAACAAAGTCACCTGATCGAGTATAACAAAGCCTCCTGATCGAGTATAACAAAGTCCCCTGATCGAGTAAAACAAAGTCCCTTGAGCAAGTATAACAAAGTCCCCTGATCGAGTATATCAAAGCCCCCTCATCGAGTATAACAAAGTCCCCTGATCGAGTATAACAAAGTCCCCTGTTCGAGTATAACAAAGGCCCCTGATCGAGTATAACAAAGTCCCCTCATCGAGTATAACAAAGTCCCCTAGTCGAGTATAACAAAGTCCCCTGATCGAGTATAACAAAGGCCCTTGATTGAGTATAATAAAGGCCGCTGATGGAGTATAACAAAGACCCCTCATCGAGTATAACAAAGTCCCCTAGTCGAGCATACCAAAGTCCCCTGATCGAGTATAATAAATCCCAATCATCGAGTATAACAAAGTCCCTTGAACGAGTATAACAAAGTCCCCTGATCGAGTATAACAAAGTCCCTTGATCGAGTATAACAAGGGCCCCTGATCGAATATAACAAAGGCCCCCGGTTGAGTATAAGAAAGGCCCCTCGTCGAAAGATAACAAAGTCGCCTCTATCGAGTATAACAAGTCCCCTGTCGAGTATAACAAAGTCCTCATGATCGAGTATAACAAAGTCCCCTTTATCGAGCATAACAAAGGCCCCTGGTCGAGTATAGCAACAAAGCCCCCCTCATCGAATATTATAAAGTCCCCTGATCAAGTGCGCAACAAAGTCCTGATCGAGTATAACAAAGTCCCCTGGTCGTGTACAACAAAGTCCCCTGATCGAGTATAACAAAGGCCCCTGATCGAGTATAACAAAGTCCCCTTATCGAGCATAACAAAGGCCCCTGGTCGAGTATAACAAAGCCCCCTGGTCGAGTATAACAAAGGCCCCTGATGGAGTATAAGAAAGACCCTGATGGAGTATTACAAAGTCCCTTGATCAAGGAAAACAAAGCCCCCTCAACGAGTATAACAAAGTCCCCTGATCGAGTATAACAAAGTCCCTTGATCGAGTATAACAAAGGCCCCTGATCGAATATAACAAAGGCCCCCGGTTGAGTATAGCAAAGCATCGTGATCGTGTATAACAAAGTCCCCTGATCGTGTATAACACATCCCCCTGATCGAGTATAACATATCCCCTGATCGTGTATAACAAAGTTCCCTGGTCGAGTATAACAAAGTCCCCTGATCGAGTATAACAAATTCCTCAGATCGAGTATAACAAAGTCCCCTGGTCGAGTATAACAAAGTCCTCAGATCGAGTTTAACAAAGCCCCCTGGTCGAGTATAACAAAGTCGCCTGGTCGAGTATAACAAAGTCCCCTGATCGAGTATAACAAAGTCCTCAGATCGAGTATAACAAAGTCCCCTAGTCGAGTATAACAAAGTCCCCTGGTCGAGTATAACAAAGTCCCCTGATCGAGTATAACAAAGGCCCTTGATTGAGTATAATAAAGGCCCCTGATCGAGTATAACAAAGCCCCTTCAATGAGTATTACAAAGACCCCTGGTCGAGTATAACAAAGCCCCCTGGTCGAGTATAACAAAGTCCTCTGATCGAGTATAACAAAGTCCCCTGGTCGAGTATAACAAAGTACCCTAATCGAGTATAACAAAGTCCTCAGATCGAGTATAACAAAGTCCCCTGGTCGAGTATAACAAAGCCTCCTGGTCGAGTATAACAAAGGCCCATGATGGAGTATAAGAAAGACCCTGATGGAGTATTACAAAGTCCCTTGATTGAGGAAAACAAAGCCCCCTCAACGAGTATAACAAAGTCCCCTGATCGAGTATAACAAAGTCCCTTGATCGAGTATAACAAGGGCCCCTGATCGAATATAACAAAGGCCCCCGGTTGAGTATAGCAAAGCATCGTGATCGTGTATAACAAAGTCCCCTGATCGTATATAACACATCCCTCTGATCGAGTATAACATATCCCCTAATCGTGTATAACAAAGTTCCTGACTTACTGAGGTTACAACAAAGTCCTCTGATCGAAAATAAAAAAGTTCCCTGATCGAGTAAAACAAAGTTCCCTGGTCATGTATAACAAAGTCCTATAATCGAGTATAACAAAGGCCACTGGTCAAGCATAACAAAGGACCCATGTCGAGCATAACAAAGTCCCCTGATGGAGTATAACAAAGCCCAATCATAGAGTGTAAAAAAGTGTCTTGATCGAGTATAACAAAGTCCCCTAATCGAGTATATCAAAGCCCCCTCATCGAGTATAACAAAGGCCCCACATCGAGTATAACAAAGTCTCCTCATCGAATATAACAAAGGCCCCTCGTCGAGTATAACAAAGGCCCCTCGTCGAGTATAACAAAGTCCCATGTTCGAGTATAACAAAGGCCCATGATCGAGTATAACAAAGTCCCCTCATCGATTATAACAAAGTCCCCTGGTCGAGTATAACAAAGTCCCCTGAACGAGTATAACAAAGGCCCCTGATCGAGTATAACAAAGTCCCCTTATCGAGCATAACAAAGGTCCCTGGTCGAGTGCCAACAAAGTCCCCTGATCGAGTATAACAAAGGCCCTGATCGAGTATAACAAAGTCCCTTTATCGACATGTAACAAAGGCCCTGGTCGAGTATAACAAAGCCCCCTGGTCGAAAGTATAACAAAGGCCCTGATGGAGTATAAGGAAAGACCCTGATGGAGTATTACAAAGTCCCTGATCGAGGAAACAAAGCCCCTCAACGAGTATAACAAAGTCCTGGATCGAGTATATAACAAAGTCCCTTGATCGAGTATAACAAAGGCCCCTGATCGAATATAAATAAAGGCCCCCGGTTGAGTATAGCAAAGACAGATCGTATAACAAAGTCCCCTGATCGTATAACACACTCCCCTGATCGAGTATAACATATCCCCTGATCGTGTATAACAAAGTTCCCTGGTCGAGTATAACAAAGTCCCCTGATCGAGTATAACAAAGTCCTCAGATCGAGTATAACAAAGTCCCCTGGTCGAGTATAACAAAGTCCTCAGATCGAGTATAACAAAGCCCCCTGGTCGAGTATAACAAAGTCCCCTGATCGAGTATAACAAAGTCCCCTGGTCAAGTATAACAAAGTCCCCTGATCGAGTATAACAAAGTCCTCAAAGCGAGTATAACAAAGTCCCCTGGTCGAGTATAACAAAGTCCCCTGGTCGAGTATAACAAAGTCCCCAGATCGAGTATAACAAAGGCCCTTGATTGAGTATAATAATGGCCCCTGATCGAGTATAACAAAGTCCCCTGCTCGAGTATAACAAAGTCCCCTGATCGAGTATAACAAAGGCCCCTGATCGAGTATAACAAAGTCCCCTTATCGAGCATAACAAAGGCCCCTGGTCGAGTATAACAAACCCCCTGATCGAATATTACAAAGTCCCCTGATCAAGTATAAAACGTCCCCTGATCGAGTATAACAAAGTCCTTTGGTCAAGTATAACAAAGGCCCCTCATGGAGTAAAAGAAAGACCCTGATGGAGTATTACAAAGTCACTTGATCGAGGAAAACAAAGCCCCCTCAACGAGTATAACAAAGTCCCCTGATCGAGTATAACAAAGTCCCTTGATCGAGTATAACAAAGGCCCCTGATCGAATATAACAAAGGCCCCCGGTTGAGTATAACAAAGCATCGTGATCGTGTATAACAAAGTCCCCTGATCGTGTATAACACATCCCCATGATCGAGTATAACATATCCCCTGATTGTGTATAACAAAGTTCCCTGGTCGAGTATAACAAAGTCCCCTGATGGAGTATAACAAAGTCCTCAGATCGAGTATAACAAAGTCCCCAGGTCGAGTATAACAAAGTCCTCAGATCGAGTATAACAAAGCCCCGTGGTCCAGTATAACAAAGTCCCCTGATCGAGTATAACAAAGTCCCCTGGTCGAGTATAAGAAAGTCCCCAGATCGAGTGTAGCAAAGTCCTCAGATCGAGTATAACAAAGTCCCCTGGTCGAGTATAACAAAGTCCCCTGGTCGAGTATAACAAAGTCCCCTGATCGAGTATAACAAAGGCCCTTGATTGAGTATAATAAAGGCCCCTGATCGAGTATAAAAAACCCTCCTCAATGAGTATAACAAAGTCCCCTGGTCGAGTATAACAAAGTCCCCTTGTCGAGTATAACAAAGTCCCCTGATCGAGTATAACAAAGTCCTCAGATCGAGTATAACAAAGTCCCCTGGTCGAGTATAACAAAGTCCCCTGATCGAGTATAACAAAGGCCCTTGATTGAGTATAATAAAGGCCCCTCATCGAGTATAACAAAGTCCCCTGCTCGAGTATAACAAAGTCCCATGGTCGAGTATAACAAAGTCACCTGATCGAGTATAACAAAGGCCCCTGATCGAGTATAACAATGGCCCTTGATTGAGTATAATAAAGACCCTTGACCGAGTATAACAAAGTCCCCTGATCGGGTATAACAAAGTCCCATGGTCAAGTATAACAAAGTCCCCTGCTCGAGTATAACAAAGTCCCCTGATCGAGTATTACAAAGGCCCTTGATTGAGTATAATAAAGACCCTTGATCGAGTATAACACATCCCCTGATCGAGTATAACATATCCCCTGATCGTGTATAACAAAGTTCCCTGGTCGAGTATTGTAATGTCCCCTCATCGAGTATAACAAAGACCCCTCATCGAGTATAACAAAGTCCCCTGATCAAGTATAACAAAGTCCTCGGATCGAGTATAACAAAGTCCCCTGATCGAGTATAACAAAGACCATGATGGAGTAAATCAAAGTCCCCTGATCGAGGAAAACAAAGCCCCCTGATCGAGTATAACAAAGACCATGATGGAGTAAAACAAAGTCCCCTCATCGAGTATAACAAAGTCGCCTAATCGAGTATAACAAAGTCCCCTGCTCGATTATAATAAAGGCCCCTAATCGAGTATAACAAAGTCCCCTGATCTAGTATAACAAAGTCCTCTGATCGAGCATAACAAAGAACCCTGGTCGAGTATAACAAAGCCCCCTTATCGAGTATAACAAAGTCCCCTCATCTAGTATAACAATATCCCCTGATCGAGTATAGCAAAGGCCCTTGATCGAGAATAACAAATGCCCCACATCGAGTATAATAAAGTCCCCTAATCGAATATAACAAAGCTCCCTGATCGATTATAACAAAGGCCACAGGTCGAGCATAACAAAGGACCCTGGTCGAGTATAACAAAGTCCCATGATCGAATATAACAAAGCCCTCTCATCGAGTATAAAAAAGTCCCTAGTATAACAAAGTCCCATGATCGAGTACTGTATAACAAATTCCCCTGATCGAGTATAGCAAAATCCCCTGGTCGAGTATAACAAATTCCTCTGATCGAGTATAACAAAGTCCCCTGGTTGAGTATTTCAAAGCCTCTTGATCGAGTATAACAAAGTCCCCTGATCGAGTATAACACATCCTCTGATCGAGTATAACATATCACCTGATCGTGTATAACAAAGTTCCCTGGTCTAGTATAGTAATGTCCCCTGATCGAGTATAACAAAGACCCCTCATCGAGTATAACAAAGTCCCCTGATCAAGTATAATAAAGGCACCTGATCGAGTATAACAAAGTCCCCTGATCGACTATAACAAAGTCCCCTTATCGAGTATAACAAAGTCCCCTGGTCGAGTATAACAAATTCCCTTGATCGAGTATAACAAAGTCCCCTGGTCGAGTACAACCAAGGCCCCTCATCGAGTATAACAAAGGCCCCCGATTGTGTATAACAAAGCCTCCTCATCGAGTATAACAAAGTCCCCTTATCGATCATAACAAAGGCCCCTGGGCGAGCATAACAAAGCCCCCCGTGATCGAATGATACAAAGTCCCCTAATCAAGTATAACAAAGTCCCCTGATCGAGTAAAACAAAGTCCCCTGTTTGAGTATAACAAAGGCCTCTAATGGAGTATAACAAAGACCCTAATGGAGTATAACAAAGGCCCCTAATGGAGAATAACAAAGACGCCTGATGGAGTATGACAAAGTCACCTGATCGAGGAAAACAAAGCCCCCTGATCGAGTATAACAAAGCCCCCTGATCGAGGATAACAAAGACCCCTCATCGAGAATAACACATATCATGATCGAGTATAACAAAGTTCCCTGGTCGAGTATAGTAATATCCCCTAATCGATTATAACAAAGTCCTCAGATCGAGTATAACAAAGCCCCCTGGTCGAGTATAACAAAGTCCCCTGATCGAGTATAACAAAGTCCCCTGGTCGAGTATAACAAAGTCCCCTGATCGAGTATAACAAAGTCCTAGATCGAGTATAACAAAGTCCCCTGGTCGAGTATGTAACAAAGTCCTGGTCGAGTATAACAAAGTCCTGATCGAGTATAACAAAGGCCCTTGATTGAGTATAATAAAGGCCCCTGATCGAGTATAACAAAGTCCCCTGCTCGAGTATAACAAAGTCCCCTGATCGAGTAAAACAAAGGCCCTTGATTGAGTATAATAAAGACCCTTGATAGAGTATAACAAAGTCCCCTGGTCGAGTAAAACAAAGTCCCCTGATCGAGAATAACAAAGGCCCCTGATCGAGTATAACAAAGTCCCCTTATCGGGCATAACAAAGGTCCCTGGTCGAGTATAACAAAGCCCCCCTGATCGAATATTACCATGTCCAGTGATCAAGTATAACAATGTCCTCTGATCGAGTATAACAAAGTCCCCTGGTCGAGTATATAACGAAGGCCCCCTGATGGAGTATAACAAAGACCCTGATGGAGTATAACAAAGACCCTGATGAAGGAAAACAGCCCCCGTGATCGAGTATATAACAATGTCCCCTGATCGTGTATAACAAAGTCCCCTGATCGAGTAAAACAAAGTCCCCTTATCGAGTATAACAAAGTCCCCTTGTCGAGTATAACAAATTCCCCTGATCGAGTATAACAAAGTCCTTTGGTCGAGTATAACCAAGGCCCCTAATCGAGTATAACAAAGTCCCCTTATCGAGCATAACAAAGGCCCCTGGTCGAGCATAACAAAGCCCCCCTGATCGAATAATGCAAAGTCTCATGATCAAGTATAACAAAGTCCCCTGATCGAGTATAACAAAGACCCTGATGGAGTATAACAAAGGCCCCTAATGGAGTATAACAAAGACCCTGATGGAGTATAACGAAGTCCCCTGATCGAGGAAAACAAAGCCCTCTGATCGAGTATAACAAAGTCCCCTGATTGAGTATAACAAAGGCCCCTCATCGAGTATAACACATCCCCTGATCGAGTATAACATATCCCCTGATCGTGTATAACAAAGATCCCTGGTCGAGTATAGTAATGTCCCCTAATCGAGTATAACAAAGGCCCCTGATCGAGTAGAACAAAGTCCCTTTATCGAGCATAACAAAGGCCCCTGGTCGAGTATAACAAAGCCCCCCTGATCGAATATTACAAAGTCCCCTGATTAAGTATAACAAAGTCCCTTGATCGAGTATAACAAAGGCCCCTGATCGAATATAACAAAGGCTCCCGGTTGAGTATAACAAAGCATCGTGATCGTGTATAACAAAGTCCCCTGATCGTGTATAACACATCCCACTGATCGAGTATAACATATCCCCTGATCGTGTATAACAAACTTCCCTGGTCGAGTATAACAAAGTCCCCTGAACGAGTATAACAAAGTCCTCAGATCGAGAATAACAAAGCCCCCTGGTCGAGTATAACAAAGTCCTCAGATCGAGTATAACAAAGCCCCCTGGTCGAGTATAACAAAGTCCCCTGATCGAGTATAACAAAGTCCTGGTCGAGTATAACAAAGTCCCTGATCGAGTATATAACAAAGTCCTCAGATCGAGTATAACAAAGTCCCCTGGTCGAGTATAACAAAGTCCCCGAGTATAACTGGTCGAGTATAACAAAGTCCCCTGATCGAGTATAACAAAGTCCTCAGATCGAGTATAACAAAGTCCCCTGGTCGAGTATAACAAAGTCCCCTGATCGAGTATAACAAAGGCCCTTGATTGAGTATAATAAAGGCCCTTGATCGAGTATAACAAAGTCCCCTGATCGAGTACAAAAATGTCCCATGGCCCCTGATCGAGTATAACAAAGTCCCCTTATCGAGCATAACAAAGGTCCCTGGTCGAGTATAACAAAGCCCCCCTGATCGAATATTACCATGTCCAGTGATCAAGTATAACAATGTCCTCTGATCGAGTATAACAAAGTCCCCTGGTCGAGTATAACGAAGGCCCCTGATGGAGTATAACAAAGACCCTGATGGAGTATAACAAAGACCCCTGATCAAGGAAAACAAAGCCCCGTGATCAAGTATAACAATGTCCCCTGATCGTGTATAACAAAGTCCCCTGATCGAGTAAAACAAAGTCCCCTTATCGAGTATAACAAAGTCCCCTTGTCGAGTATAACAAATTCCCCTGATCGAGTATAACAAAGTCCTTTGGTCGAGTATAACCAAGGCCCCTAATCGAGTATAACAAAGTCCCCTTATCGAGCATAACAAAGGCCCCTGGTCGAGCATAACAAAGCCCCCCCTGATCGAATAATGCAAAGTCTCATGATCAAGTATAACAAAGTCCCCTGATCGAGTATAACAAAGACCCTGATGGAGTATAACAAAGGCCCCTAATGGAGTATAACAAAGACCCTGATGGAGTATAACGAAGTCCCCTGATCGAGGAAAACAAAGCCCTCTGATCGAGTATAACAAAGTCCCCTGATTGAGTATAACAAAGGCCCCTCATCGAGTATAACACATCCCCTGATCGAGTATAACATATCCCCTGATCGTGTATAACAAAGTTCCCTGGTCGAGTATAGTAATGTCCCCTAATCGAGTATAACAAAGGCCCCTGATTCGAGGAGTAGAACAAGTCCCTTTATCGAGCATAACAAAGGCCCCTGGTCGAGTATAACAAAGCCCCCCTGATCGAATATTACAAAGTCCCCTGATAGAGTATAACAAGTCCCTGATCAGGTATAACAAAGTCCCCTTATCGAGTATAACAAAGTCCCCTTGTCGAGTATAACAAATTCCCCTGATCGAGTATAACAAAGTCCTTTGGTCGAGTATAACCAAGGCCCCTGATCGAGTATAACAAAGTCCCCTTATCGAGCATAACAAAAGCCCATGGTCGAGCATAACAAAGACCCCCTGATCGAATAATGCAAAGTCTCCCGATCAAGTATAACAAAGTCCCCTGATCGAGTATAACAAAGACCCTGATGGAGTATAACAAAGGCCCCTAGTGGAGTATAACAAGGACCCTGATGGAGTATAACAAAGACCCCTGATCGAGGAAAACAATGCCCTCTGATCGAGTATAACAAAGTCCCCTAATTGCGTATAACAAAGGCCACTTATCGAGTATAACACTTCCCCTGATCGAGTATAACATATCTCCTGATCGTGTATAACAACGTTCCCTGGTCGAGTATAGTAATGTCCCCTAATCGAGTATAACAAAGGCCCTGATCGAGTATAACAAAGTCCCTTTATCGAGCATAACAAAGGCCCCTGGTCGAGTATAACAAAGCCCCCCTGATCGAATATTACAAAGTCCCCTGATTAAGTATAACAAAGTCCCCTGATCGAGTATAACAAAGTCCCCTGGTCGAGTATAACAAAGGCCCCTGATGGAGTATAACAAAGACCATGATGGAGTATAACAAATGTCCCCTGATCGAGGAAAATAAAGCCTCCTGATCGAGTATTACAAAGTCCCCTGATCGAGTATAACAAAGCACCCTGGTGGAGAATAACAAAGCCCTTTGATCGAGTATAACAAAGTCCCCTGATCGAGTATAACAAAGTCCCCTGATCGAGTATAATAAAGCCCCCTTACCGAGTATAACAAAGTCCCCGGATAGAGTATATCAAACCCCTGATCCGAGGGCAATAAAGGCCCGTCGAGGTATAACAAAGTCTCATGATCGAGTATAACAAATTCCCCTGGTTCGAGGTATAACAAAGTCCTGGTTGACCATAACAAAAGTTCCTGGTCAGTGTAACAAAGTCCTAATCGAATAACAAGCCCCCAGATCGAGTATAACAAAGGCCACTGGTCGAGCATAACAAAGGACCCTGATCGAGTATAACAAAGCCCAATCATTGAGTATAACAAAGTCCCTGATCAGGTATAAGAAGGCCTGATCGAGGTATAACAAAGCCCCGTTAGGTATAACAAAGCCTCTTGATCGAGTATAATAAAGTCCCCTGATCGAGTTAACACATCCCCTGATCGAGTATAACAACCCCCTGATTTAGTATAACAAAGTCCCCTGGTGGAGTATAACAAAGTCCCCTGATCGAGTATAACAAAGTCCTCTGATCGAGTATAACAAAGTCCCCTGATCGTGTATAACAAAGGCCCCTCGTCGAGTATAACAAAGTCCCATAGTCGAGTATAACAAAGTTACCTTATCGAGTATAACAAAGCCTCCTGATCGAGTATAACAAAGTCCCCTGATGCGTGTATAACAAAGTTCCCTGGTCGAGTATAACAAAGTCCCCTAATCGAATATAACAAAAGCCCCTGATCCGAGAGTATAACCAAAAAGAGGCCACTAGTCAGGCATAACAAGGACCCTGATCTAGTATAACAAAGCCCAATCATTAGGTATAACAAAGTCCTGATCGAAATTGATATAACAAAGTCCTCTGATGAATATAAAAAGTACCCTGATCCGAGTAAAACAAGTCCCTGATGAGTGTAACAAAGTCCTATAATCGAAAGGTATAACAAAGGCCACTGGTCAAGCATAACAATGGTTACATGTCCGAGCATAACAAAGTCCTAAGCCGAGTAAAACAAAAGTCCCTGATAGTGTATAACAAAGTCCCTGTAATCGAAAAGTATAACAAGGCCATGGTCCAAGCATAACAAGAGTTATGTCGAGCATAACAGGAATACAGTCGAGTCTAACAAAGTCCCCTGGTCGAGTATACCAAAGTCCTCTGGTCGAGGAAAACAAAGCCCCCTGATCGAGTATAACAAAGTCCCCTGATTGAGTATAACAAAGTCCCCTGGTTGACCATAACAAAGGCCCCTGGTCGAGTAAAACAAAGTCCTCTAATCGAATATAACAAAGCCGCCTGATGGAGTATAACAAAGGCCACTGGTCGAGCATAACAATGGACCCTGGTCGAGTATAACAAAGTCCCCTGATCGAGTATAACAAAGCCCCCTGATCGAGTATATCAAAGCCCCCTCATCGAGTATAACAAAGTCCAATCATCAAGTATAACAAAGTCCCCTGATCGAGTATAACAAAGTCCCCTGATCGAGTATATCAAAGCCCCCTGATCGAGTATAACAAAGTCCAATCATCGAGTATAACAAAGTCCTCTGGTCGAGTATAACAAAGTCCTCTGGTCGAGAATAACAAAGGCCCCTGATCGAGTATAACAAAGTCCCCTGGTCGAGTATAACAAAAGCCCCTGATGGAGTATAACAAAGACCCTGATGGAGTATAACAAAGACCCCTGATCAAGGAAAACAAAGCCCCCTGATCGAGTATAACAAAGTCCCCTCTTCGAGTATAACACATCCCCTGATCAAGTATAACATATCCCCTGTTCGTGTATAACAAAGTTCCCTGGTCGAGTATAGTAATGTCCCTTAATCGAGTATAACAAAGGCCCCTGATCGAGTATAACAAAGTCCCCTTATCGAGCATAACAAAGGCCCCTGGTCGAGTATAACAAAGCCCCCCTGATCGAATATTACAAAGTACCCTAATCAAGTATAACAAAGTCCCCTGATTGAGTATAACAAAGTCACCTGGTCGAGCATAACAAAGGCCCCTGATGGAGTATAACAAAGACCATGATGGAGTATAACAAAGTCCCCTGATCGAGGAAAACAAAGCCCCCTGATCGAGTATAACAAAGTCCCCTGATCGAGCATAACAAAGGCCCCTGGTCGAGAATAACAAAGGCCCCTGATCGAGTACAACAAAGTCCTCTGATCGAGAATAAGAAAGGCCCCTAATCGAGTCTAACAAAGTCCCTTAATCGAGTTTAGCAAAGGCTCTTGATCGAGTATAACAAATGCCCCTCATCGAGTATAACAAAGTCCCCTAATCGAATATAACAAAGCCCCCTGATCGAGTATAACAAAGTCCCTGGTTGAATATAACAATGGCCCATGATTGAGTATAACAAAGGCCCCTCATCGAGTATAACAAAGGCCCCTCATCGAGTCTAACAAAGTCCCCTGATCGATTATGACAAAGGCCCTTGATCGAGTAAAACAAAGCCCAATCATCGAGTATAACAAAGTCCCCTAATCGAGTATAACAAAGTCCCCTGGTCGAGGAAAACAAAGCTCCCTGATCGAGTATAACAAAGTCCCCTGATTGAGTATAACAAAGTCCCCTGGTTGACCATAACAAAGGCCCCTGGTCGAGTATAACAAAGTCCCCGAATCGAATATAACAAAGCCCTCTGGTCTAGTATAACAAAGTCCCCTGATCGAGTATATCAAAGCCCCCTGATCGAGTATAAGAAAGTCCCCTGACCGAGTATAACAAAGTCCTCTGGTCGAGCATAACAAAGGCCCCTGATCGAGTATAACAAAGTACCCTTATCGAGCATAAGAAAGGCCCCTGGTCGAGTATAACAAAGCCCCCCTGATCAAATATTACAAAGTCCAGTGATCAAGTACAACAAAGTCCCCTGATCGAGTATAACAAAGTCCCCTGGTCGAGTATAACAAAGTACTTTGGTCGAGTATAACCAAGGCCCCTCATCGAGCATAACAAAGTCCCCTTATCTAGTATAACAAAGTCCCCTGGTCGAGTATTACAAATTCCCCTGATCGAGTATTACAAAGTCCCCTGGTCGAGTATAACAAAGTCCCCTGGTCGAGTATAACCAAGGCCCCTGATCGAGAATAACAAAGTCCTCTGATCGAATATAACAAAGTCCACTTATCGAGCATAACAAAAGCACCTCTTCGAGCATAACAAACCCCCCCCTCATCGAATAATAGAAAGTCCCCTGATCAGGTATAACAAAGTCCCGTGATCGAGTATAACAAAGTCCCTCCATCGAGTATAACAAAGTCCTCTGATCGAGTATAACAAAGTCCCCAAGTCGTGTATAACAAAGTCCCCTGGTCGAGTATAACAAAGTCCCCTGATCGTGTATAACAAAGTCCCCTGGTCGAGTAAAACAAAGTCCCCTGATCGAGAATAACAAAGGCCCCTGATCGAGTATAACAAAGTCCCCTTATCGAGCATAACAAAGGTCCCTGGTCGAGTATAACAAAGCCCCCCTGATCGAATATTACCATGTCCAGTGATCAAGAATAACAATGTCCTCTGATCGAGTATAACAAAGTCCCCTGGTCGAGTATAACGAAGGCCCCTGATGGAGTATAACAAAGACCGTGATGGAGTATAACAAAGACCCCTGATCAAGGAAAACAAAGCCCCGTGATCGAGTATAACAATGTCCCCTGATCGTGTATAACAAAGTCCCCTAATCGAGTATAACAAAGTCCCCTTATCGAGTATAACAAAGTCCCCTTGTCGAGTATAACAAATTCCCCTGATCGAGTATGACAAAGTCCTTTGGTCGAGTATAACCAAGGCCCTTGATCGAGTATAACAAAGTCCCCTTATCGAGCATAACAAAGGCCCCTGGTCGAGCATAAGAAAGACCCCCTGATCGAATAATGCAAAGTCTCCTGATCAAGTATAACAAAGTCCCCTGATCGAGTATAACAAAGACCCTGATGGAGTATAACAAAGGCCCCTAATGGAGTATAACAAAGACCCTGATGGAGTGTAACAAAGACCCCTGATCGAGGAAAACAATGCCCTCTGATCGAGTATAACAAAGTCCCCTGATTGCGTATAACAAAGGCCCCTTATCGAGTATAACACATCCCCTGATCGAGTATAACATATCTCCTGATCGTGTAGAACAACGTTCCCTGGTCGAGTATAGTAATGTCCCCTAATCGAGTATAACAAAGGCCCCTGATCGAGTATAACAAAGTCCCTTTATCGAGCATAACAAAGGCCCCTGGTCGAGTATAACAAAGCCCCCCTGATCGAATATTACAAAGTCCCCTGATTAAGTATAACAAAGTCCCCTGATCGAGTATAACAAAGTCCCCTGGTCGAGTATAACAAAGGCCCCTGATGGAGTATAACAAAGACCATGATGGAGTATAACAAATGTCCCCTGATCGAGGAAAACAAAGCCTCTTGATCGAGTATTACAAAGTCCCCTGATCGAGTATAACAAAGCACCCTGGTGGAGAATAACAAAGCCCCCTGATCGAGTATAACAAGGTCCCCTGATCGAGTATAACAAAGTCCCCTGATCGAGTATAATAAAGCCCCCTTACCGAGTATAACAAAGTCCCCGGATAGAGTATATCAAACCCCCTGGTCGAGCATAATAAAGGCCCCGATCGAGTATAACAAAGTCTCATGATCGAGTATAACAAATTCCCCTGGTTCGAGTATAACAAAGTCCCCTGGTTGACCATAACAAAGTTCCCTGGTCGAGTATAACAAAGTCCCCTAATCGAATATAACAAAGCCCCCTGATCGAGTATAACAAAGGCCACTAGTCGAGCATAACAAAGGACCCTGATCGAGTATAACAAAGGCCACTAGTCGAGCATAACAAAGGACCCTTATCGAGTATAACAAAGGCCCCTGATCGAGTATAACAAAGCCCCCCGTTGAGTATAACAAAGCCTCTTGATCGAGTATAACAAAGCCCCTGATAGAGTATAACACATCCCCTGATCGAGTATAACATATCACCCTGATCGTGTATATAAAGTTCCTGGTCAAGTATAGTAATGTCCCTGATCGGAAACAACAACCCCCGGATCAAGAGTATAACAAGTCCTCTGATCGAGTATAACAAAGTCCCTCGTCGAGTATAACAAAGTCCATGGTCAGTATAACAAAGTCACCTTATCGGTATAACAAAGCCTCCTGATCAGGTATAACAAAGTCCCCTGATCGAGTATAACACATCCCCTGATCGGTATAACATATCATAGTCGAGTATAACAAAGTCCCATGGTCGAGTATAACAAAGTCACCTTATCGAGTATAACAAAGCCTCCTGATCGAGTATAACAAAGTCCCCTGATCGAGTATAACACATCCCCTGATCGAGAATAACATATCCCCTGATCGTGTATAACAAAGTTCCCTGGTCGAGTATAACAAAACCCCTGATCGAGTAAAATAAAGGCCCCTCATTGAGTATAACAAAGTCCTCTGATCGAATATAAAAAAGTCCCCTGATCGAGTAAAACAAAGTCCCCTGATAGTGTATAACAAAGTCCTATAATCGAGTATAACAAAGGCCACTGGTCAAGCATAACAAGGACCCATGTCGAGCATAACAAAGTCCCCTGATCGAGTCTAACAAAGCCCAATCATCGAGTATAACAAAGTCCCTTGATCGAGTACAACAAATTCCCCTGATTGAGTATATCAAAGCCCCCATCAGGTATAACAAAGCCCCCTGATCGAGTATAACAAAGTCCCCTGATCGAGTATAACAAAGTCCCCTGATCGAGTATAATAAAGCCCCCTTACCGAGTATAACAAAGTCCCCGGATAGAGTATATCAAGCCCCCTGGTCCAGTATAATAAAGGCCCTGATCGAGTATAACAAAGTCTCATGATCGAGTATAACAAATTCCCCTGGTTCGAGTATAACAAAGTCCCCTGGTTGACCAAAACAAAGGTCCCTGTTCGAGTATAACAAAGTCCCTGATTGAATATAACAATGGCCCATAATCGAGTATAACAAAGGCCACTGGTCGAGCATAACAAAGGACCCTGATCGAGTATAACAAAGCCCAATCATCGATATAACAAAGTCCCCTGATCGAGTATAACAAAGGCCCTGATCGAGTATAACAAAGCCCCCCGTTGAGTATAACAAAGCCTCTTGATCGAGTATAACAAAGCCCCTGATAGAGTATAACACATCCCGTAATCGAGTATAACATATCACCTGATCGTGTATAACAAAGTTCCCTGGTCAAGTATAGTAATGTCCCTCATCGAGTATAACAACCCCCCTGATCGAGTATAACAAAGTCCCCTGGTCGAGTATAACAAAGTCCTCTGATCGAGTATAAAAAAGTCCCCTGATCGTGTATAACAAAGTCCCCTCGTCGAGTATAACAAAGACCCATGGTCGAGTATAACAAAGTCACCCTATCGAGTATAGCAAAGCCTCCTGATCGAGTATAACAAAGTCCCCTGATCGAGTATAACACATCCCCTGATCGAGAATAACATATCCCCTGATCGTGTATAACAAAGTTCCCTGGTCGAGTATAACAAAACCCCTGATCGAATATAATAAAGGCCCCTCATTGAGTATAACAAAGTCCTCTGATCGAATATAAAAAAGTCCCCTGATCGAGTAAAACAAAGTCCCCTGATAGTGTATAACAAAGTCCTATAATCGAGTATAACAAAGGCCACTGGTCAAGCATAACAATGGACCCATGTCGAGCATAACAAAGCCCCCTGATCGAGTTAAACAAAGTCCCCTGATAGTGTATAACAAAGTCCTATAATCGAGTATAACAAAGGCCACTGGACAAGCATAACAAAGGACCCATGTCGAGCATAACAAAGTCCCCTGATCGAGTATAACAAAGCCCAATCATCGAGTATAACAAAGTCCCTTGATCGAGTATAACAAAGTCCCCTGATTGAGTATATCAAAGCCCCCTCATCGAGTATAACAAAGTCCCCTGATCGAGTATAACAAAGTTCCCTGTTCGAGTATAACAAAGGCCCCTGATCGAGTATAACAAAGTCCCCAAATCGAGTATAACAAAGTCCCCTGGTCAAATATAATAAAGGCCCATGATCGAGTATAGCAAAGTCTCCTAATCTAGTATAACAAAGTCCCATGGTCGAGTATAACAAAGTCCCTTGATCGAGTATAACAAACCCCCCCGTTAAGTATAACAAAGCCTCTTGATCGAGTATAACAAAGTCCCCTGATAGAGTATTACACATCCCCTGATCGAGTATAACATATCACCTGATCGTGTATAACAAAGTTCCCTGGTCTAGTATAGTAATGTCCCCTGATCGAGTCTAACAAAGCCCCCTGATCGAGTATAACAAAGTCCTCTGATCAAGTATAACAAAGTCCCCTGATCGAGTATAACAAAGTCCCATGGTCGAATATAACAAAGTCACCTGATCGAGTATAACAAAGCATCCTGATCGAGTATAACAAAGTCCCTTGATCGAGTATAACACATCCCCTGATCGAGTATAACATATCCCCTGATCGTGTATAACAAAGTTCCCTGGTCAAGTAAAGTAATGTCCCTGATCGAGTATAACAACCCACCTGATCGAGTATAACAAAGTCCCCTGGACGAGTATAACAAAGCCCCCTGATCGAGTATAACAAAGGCGCATGGTCGAATATAACAAAGTCACCTGTTCGAGTATAACAAAGCCTCCTCATCGAGTATAACAAAGTCCCTTGATCGCGAATAACACATCCCCTGATCGAGAATAACCCAGCCCCTGATCGTGTATAAGAAAGTTCCCTTGTTAAGTATAGTAATGTCCCTGATCGAGTATAACAACCCCCCTGATCGAGTATAACAAAGTACCCTGATCGAGTATAACAAAGTCCCCTGATCGAGTATAACAAAGTACTCTGATAGAGTATAACAAAGTCCCCTGATCGCGTATAACAAAGGCCCCTCGTCGAGTATAACAAAGTCCCATGGTCGTGTATAACAAAGTCACCTTATCGAGTATAAAAAAGCCTCCTGATCGAGTATAACAAAGTCCCCTGATCGAGTATAACACATCCCCTGAACGAGTATAACATATCCCCTGATCGTGTATAACAAAGTTCCCTGGTTGAGTATAGTAATGTCTCTTGATCGAGTATAACAAAGCCCCTGATCGAGTATAATAAAGGCCCCTCATCGAGTATAACAAAGTTCCTTGGTCGCGTATAACAAAGCACCCTGGTCGAGTATAACAAAGCCCCTTGATCGAGTATAACAAAGTCCCCTGATCGAGTAAAACAAAGTTCCCTGATCGTGTATAACAAAGTCCTACAATCGAGTATAACAAAGGCCACTGGTCAATCATAACAAAAGACCTATGTCGAGCATAACAAAGTCCCCTGATGGAGTATAACAAAGCCCAATCATCGAGTATAACAAAGTCCCTTGATCGAGTATAACAAAGTCCCCTGAGCGAGTATATCAAAGGCCCCTCATCGAGTATAACAAAGGCCCCTGATCGAGTATAACAAAGTCCCCTGATCGAGTATAACAAAGTCCCCTGGTCGAGTATAACAAAGTCCCCTGATCGAGTATAACAAAGGCCCTGATCAGGCCTGCTTTCAGAAGTCCCTTATCGAGCATAAAAAGGCCCTGGTCGAGTGTAACAAAGCCCCCTCATCCAGATATTACAAAGTCCCCTGATCCAAGAGTATAGCAAGTCCCCTGATCGAGTATAACAAATTCCCCTGGTCGAGTATAACAAAGTCCCCTGATCGAGTATAACAAAGGCCCCTGATCGAGTATAACAAAGTCCCCTTATCGAGCATATCAAAGGCCCCTGGTCGAGTATAACAAAGCCCCCCTGATCAAATATTACAAAGTCCCCTGATCAAGTATAACAAAGTCCCCTGATCGAGTGTAACAAAGTCCCCTGGTCGAGTTTAACAAAGGCCTTTCATGGAGTATAAGAAAGACCCTGATGGAGTATTACAAAGTCGCTTGATCGAGGAAAACAAAGCCCCTTGAACGAGTATAACAAAGTCCCCTGATCGAGTATAACAAAGTCCCTTGATCGAGTATAACAAAGGCCCCTGATCGAATATAACAAAGACCCCCGGTTGAGTATAACAAAGCATCGTGATCGTGTATAACAAAGTCCCCTGATCGTGTATAACACATCCCACTGATCGAGTATAACATATCCCCTGATCGTGTATAACAAAGTTCCCTGGTCGAGTATAACAAAGTCCCCTGAACGAGTATAACAAAGTCCTCAGATCGAGTATAACAAAGTCCCCTGGTCGAGTATAACAGAGTCATCAGATCGAGGTATAACAAAGCCCCTGGTCGAGTATAACCAAGTCCTGATCGAGTATAACAAAGTCCCTGGTCTAGTATAACAAAGTCCCTGATCGAGTATAACAAAGTCCTCAGATCGAGTATAACAAAGTCCCTGGTCGAGTATAACAAAGTCCCCTGGTCGAGTATAACAAAGTCCCCTGATCGAGTATAACAAAGGCCCTTGATTGAGTATAATAAAGGCCCCTGATCGAGTATAACAAAGTCCCCTGCTCGAGTATAACAAAGTCCCCTGATCGAGTATAAGAAAGGCCCTTGATTGAGTATAATAAAGACCCTTGATAGAGTATAACAAAGTCCCCTGGTCGAGTATAACAAAGTCCCCTGATCGAGTATAACAAAGCCCTCTCATCGAGTATAAAAAAGTCCCCAAATCGAGTATAACAAAGTCCCCTGGTCAAATATAATAAAGGCCCCTGATCGAGTATAGCAAAGTCTCCTGATCTAGTATAACAAAGTCCCATGGTCGAGTATAACAAAGTGCCTTGATAGAGTATAACAAAGCCCTCTGGTCGAGTATAACAAAGTCCCCTGATCGAGTATAACACATCCCCTGATCGAGTATAACATATCACCTGATCGTGTATAACAAAGTTCCCTGGTCTAGTATAGTAATGTCCCCTGATCGAGTATAACAAAGACCCCTCATCGAGTATAACAAAGTCCCCTGATCAAGTATAACAAAGGCCCCTAATCGAGTATAACAAAGGCCCCGGTTGAGTATAACAAAGCCTCTTGATCGAGTATAACAAAGTCCCCTGATCGAGTATAACACATCCCCTGATCGAGTATAAAATATCACCTGATCGTGTATAACAAACTTCCCTGGTCTAGTATAGTAATGTTCCCTGATCGAGTATAACAAAGCCCCTGATCGAGTATAATAAAGGCACCTGATCGAGTATAACAAAGTCCCCTGATCGAATATAAAAAAGTCCCCTCATCGAGTAAATCAAAGTCCCCTGGTCGAGTATAACAAAGTCCCCTGATCGAGTATAACAAAGCCCTCTCATCGAGTATAAAAAAGTCCCCAAATCGAGTATAACAAAGTCCCCTGGTCAAATATAATAAAGGCCCCTCATCGAGTATAGCAAAGTCTCCTGATCTAGTATAACAAAGTCCCATGGTCGAGTATAACAAAGTCCCTTGATAGAGTATAACAAAGGCCCCTGATCGAGTATAACAAAGTCCCCTGATCGAGTATAACACATCCCCTGATCGAGTGTAACATATCACCTGATCGTGTATAACAAAGTTCCCTGGTCTAGTATAGTAATGTCCCCTGATCGAGTATAACAAAGACCCCTCATCGAGTATAACAAAGTCCCCTGATCAAGTATAACAAAGGCCCCTGATCGAGTATAACAAAGGCCCCCGGTTGAGTATAACAAAGCCTCTTGATCGAGTATAACAAAGTCCCCTGATCGAGTATAACACATCCCCTGATCGAGTATAACAAAGCCCCTGATCGAGTATAATAAAGGCACCTGATCGAGTATAGCAAAGTCCCCTGATCGAATATAAAAAAGTCCCCTCATCGAGTAAATCAATGTCCCCTGGTCGAGTATAACAAAGTCCCCTGATTGCGTATAACAAAGTCCTCTGGTCGAGTACAACAAATTCCCCTGATCGAGTATAGCAAAATCCCCTGGTCGAGTATAACAAATTCCCCTGATCGAGTATGACAAAGTCCCCTGGTTGAGTATAACAAAGGCCCATGATTGAGTATAAAAAAGGCCCCTCATCGACTAAAACAAAGACCCCTCATCGAGTCTAACAAAGTCCTCTGATCGAGTATGACAAAGGCCCTTGATCGAGTATAACAAAGGCCCTTAATCGAGTATAACAAAGTCCCCTGATCGAGTATAACAAAGTCCCCTTATCGAGTATAACAAAGTCCCCTGGTCGAGTATAACAAATTCCCTTGATCGAGTATAACAAAGTCCCCTGGGCGAGTATAACCAAGGCCCCTCATCGTGTATAACAAAGGCCCCCGGTTGAGTATAACAAAGCCTCCTCATCGAGTATAACAAAGTCCCCTTATCGAGCATAACAAAGGTCCCTGGGCGAGCATAACAAAGCCCCCGTGATCGAATAATACAAAGTCCCCTGATCAAGTATAACAAAGTCCCCTGATCGAGTGAAACAAAGTCCCCTGTTTGAGTATAACAAAGGCCTCTAATGAAGTATAACAAAGACCCTGATGGAGTATAATAAAGGCCCCTAATGGAGAATAACAAAGACGCCTGATGGAGTATAACAAAGTCCCCTGATCGAGGAAAACAAAGCCCCCTGATCGAGTATAACAAAGTCCCCTGATCGAGTATAACAAAGACCCCTCATCGAGTATAACACATATCATGATCGAGTATAACATATCCCCTGATCGTGTATAACAAAGTTCCCTGGTCGAGTATAGTAATGTCCCCTAATCGATTATAACAAAGGCCCCTGAGAGTATAACCAAGTCCCCTTATCGAGTATAACAAAGGCCCCTGGGCGAGTATAACAAAGCCCCCCTGATCGAATATTACAAAGTCCCCTAATCAAGTATAACAAAGTCCCCTGATCGAGTATAAAAAAGTCCCCTTGCCGAGTATAACAAAGGCCCCTAATGGAGTATAACAAAGACCATGATGGAGTATAACAAAGTCCCCTGATCGAGTATAACAAAGTCCTCAGATCGAGTATAACAAAGTCCCCTGGTCGAGTATAACAAATTCCCCTGGTCGAGTATAACAAAGTCCCCTGATCGAGTATAACAAAGGCCCTTGATTGAGTATAATAAAGGCCCCTGATCGAGTATAACAAAGTCCCCTTCTCGAATATAACAAAGTCCCCTGATCGAGTATAACAAAGGCCCTTGATTGAGTATAATAAGGACCCTTGATCGAGTATAACAAAGTCCCCTGGTCGAGTATAACAAAGTCCCCTGATCGAGTATAACAAAGCCCTCTCATCGAGTTTAACAAAGTCCCCAAATCGAGTATAACAAAGTCCCCTGGTCAAATATAATAAAGGCCACTGATCGAGTATAGCAAAGTCCCCTGATCTAGTATAACAAAGTCCCATGGTCGAGTATAACAAAGTCCCTTGATCGAGTATAACAAAGGCCCCTGATCGAGTATAACAAAACCCCCGTTGAGTATAACAAAGCCTCTTGATCGAGTATAACAAAGCCCCTGATAGAGTATAACACATCCCCTGATCGAGTATAACATATCACCTGATCGTGTATAACAATGTTCCCAAGTCAAGTATAGTAATGTCCCTGATCGAGTATAACAACCCCCCTGAACGAGTATAACAAAGTCCCCTGGTCGAGTATAACAAAGTCCCCTGATCGAGTATAACAAAGTCCTCTGATCGAGTATAACAAAGTACCCTGATCGTGTATAACAAAGTCCCCTGATCGAGTATAACAAAGTCGTCTGATTGAGTATAACAAAGTCGTCTGATCGAGTATAACAAAGTCCCCTGATCGTGTATAACAAAGTCCCCTCGTCGAGTATAACAAAGTCCCATGGTCGAGTATAACAAAGTCACCTTATCGAGTATAACAAACACTCCTGATCGAGAATAACAAAGTCCCCTCATCGAGTGTAACACATCCCCTGATCGAGTATAACATATCCCCTGATCGTGTAATACAAACTTCCCTGGTCGAGTATAACAAAGCCCCTGATCGAGTATAATAAAGGCCCCTCATCGAGTATAACAAAGTCCTCTGATCGAATATAAAAAGTCCCCTGATCGAGAAAAACAAAGTCCCCTGATCGAGAATAACAAAGGCCACTGGTCAAGCATAACAAAGGACCCATTTCGAGCATAACAAAGTCCCCTGATCGAGTATAACAAAGCCCAATCATCGAGTATAACAAAGTCCCTTGATCGAGTATAACAAAGTCCCCTGATCGAGTATATCAAGGCCCCCTCATCGAGTATAACAAAGTCCCCTGATCGAGTATAACAAAGTCCCCTGTTCGAGTATAACAAAGGCCCCTGATCGCGTATAACAAAGTCCCCAAATCGAGTATAACAAAGTCCCCTGGTCAAATATAATAAAGGCCCCTGATCGAGTATAGCAAAGTCCCCTGATCTAGTATAACAAAGTCCCATGGTCGAGTATAACAAAGTCCCTTGATCGAGTTTAACAAAGGCCCCTGATCGAGTATAACAAAGCTCCCCGTTGAGTATAACAAAGCCTCTTGATGGCGTATAACAAAGTCCCCTGATAGAGTATAACACATCCCCTAATCGATTATAACATATCACCTGATCGTGTATAAGAAAGTTCCCTGGTCTAGTATTGTAATGTCCCCTGATCGAGTATAACAAAGCCCCCTGATCGAGTATAACAAAGTCCTCTGATCTAGTATAACAAAGTCCTCTGATCGAGTATAACAAAGTCCCATGGTCGAATATAACAAAGTCACCTGATCGAGTATAACAAAGTCTCCTGATCGAGTAAAACATATCCCCTGATCGTGTATAACAAAGTTCCCTGGTCAAGTATATTAATGTCCCTGGTCGAGTATAATAACCCCCCTGATCGAGTATAACAAAGTCCTCTGGTCGAGTAGAACAAAGTCCCCAGATCGAGTATAACAAAGTCCCATGGTCGAATATAACAAAGTCACCTGATCGAGTATAACAAAGCCTCCTGATCGAGTATAACAAAGTCCCTTGATCGAGTATAACACATCCCCTGCTCGAGTATAACACATCCCCTGATCGTGTATAACAAAGTTCCCTGGTCATGTATAGTAATGTCCCTGATCGAGTATAACAACCCCCCTGATCGAGTATAACAAAGTGCCCTGGTCGAGTATAACAAAGTCCCCTGATCGAGTATAACAAAGTCCTCTGATCGAGTATAACAAAGTCCCCTAATCGCGTATAAGAAAGGCCCCTCGTCGAGTATAACAAAGTCCCATGGTCGAGTATAACAAAGTCACCTTATCGAGTATAACAAAGCCTCCTGATCGAGTAAAACAAAGTCCCCTGATCGAGTATAACACATCCCCTGATCGAGTATAACATATCCCCTGATCGTGTATAACAAAGTTCCCTGGTTGAGTATAGTAATGTCTCCTGATCGAGTATAACAAAGCCCCTGATCGAGTATAACAAAGGCCCCTCATCGAGTATAACAAAGTCCTCTGATCGAATATAAAAAAGTCCCCTGATCGAGTAAAACAAAGTCCCCTGATCGTGTATAACAAAGTCCTATAATCGAGTATAACAAAAGCCACTGGTCAAGCATAACAAAGGACCCATGTCGAGCATAACAAAGTCCCCTAATCGAGTATAACAAAGCCAATCATCGAGTTTAACAAAGTCCCTTGATCGAGTATAACAAAGTCCCCTGATCGAGTATATCAAAGCCCCCTCATCGAGTATAACAAAGTCCCCTGATCGAGTACAACAAAATCCCCTGTTCGAGTATAACAAAGGCCCATCGTCGAGTATATAAAGTCCCCTCATTGAGTATAACAAAGTCCCCTGGTCGAGTATAACAAAGTCCCCTGATCGAGTATAACAAAGGCCCCTGATCGAGTATAACAAATTCCCCTTATCGAGCATAACAAAGGCCCCTGGTCGAGAATAACAAAGCCCCCTCATCGAATATTACAAAGTCCCCTGATCAAGTATAACAAAGTCCCCTGATCGAGTATAACAAAGTCCCCTGGTCGAGTATAACAAAGGCCCCTGATCGAGTATAACAAAGTCGCCTTATCGAGCATAACAAAGGCCCCTGGTCGAGTATAACAAAGCACCCTGGTCGAGTATAACAATGGCCCCCTGATGGAGTATAAGAAAGACCCTGATGGAGTATTACAAAGTCCCTTGATCGAGGAAAACAAAGCCCCCTTTACGAGTATAACAACGTCCCCTGATCGCGTATAACAAAGTCCCTTGATCGAGTATAACAAAGGCCCCTGATCGAATATAACAAAGGTCCCCGGTTGAGTATAACAAAGCATCGTGATCGTGTATAACAAAGTCCCCTGATCGTGTATAACAAAGTCCCCTGATCGAGTATAACAAAGTCCCCTGGTCGAGTATAACAAAGTCCCCTGGTCGAGTATAACAAAGTCCCCTGATCGAGTATAACAAAGGCCCTTGATCAAGTATAACAAAGGCCCCTGATCGAATATAACAAAGGCCCCTGGTCGAGTATAACAAAGTCCTCAGATCGAGTATAACAAAGCTCCCTGGTCAAGTATAAAAAAGTCCCCTGATCGAGTATAACAAAGTCCCCTGGTCGAGTATAACAAAGGCCCTTGATTGAGTATAATAAAGGCCCCTGATCGAGTATAACAAAGCCCCCTCAATGAGTATAACAAAGTCCCCTGGTCGAGTATAACAAAGTCCCCTGATCGAGTATAACAAAGCCCCCTGGTCGAGTCTAACAAAGTCCCCTGAACGAGTACAACAAAGTCCCCTGGTCGAGTATAACAAAGTGCCCTGATCGAGTATAACAAAGTCCTCAGATCGAGTATAACAAAGTCCCCTGGTCGAGTATAACAAAGTCCCCTGGTCGAGTATAACAAATTCCTCTGATCGAGTATAACTAAGGCCCTTGATTGAGTATAATAAAGGCCCCTGATCGAGTATAACAAAGTCCCCTGCTCGAGTATAACAAAGTCCCCTGATCGAGTATAACAAAGGCCCTTGATTGAGTATAATAAAGATCCTTGATCGAGTATAACAAAGTCCCCTGATCGAGTATAACAAAGTCCTATGGTCGAGTATAACATATCCCCTGATCGTGTATAACAAAGTTCCCTGGTTGAGTATAGTAATGTCTCCTGATCGAGTATAACAAAGCCCCTGATCGAGTATAATAAAGGCCCCTCATCGAGTATAACAAAGTACTCTGATCGAATATAAAAAAGTCCCCTGATCGAGTAAAACAAAGTCCCCTGATCGTGTATAACAAAGTCCTATAATCGAGTATAACAAAGGCCACTGGTCAAGCATAACAAAGGACCCATGTCGAGCATAACAAAGTCCCCTGATCGAGTATAACAAAGCCAAATCATCGAGTTTAACAAAGTCCCTTGATCGAGTATAACAAAGTCCCCTGATCGAGTATATCAAAGCCCCCTCATCGAGTATAACAAAGTCCCCTGATCGAGTACAACAAAATCCCCTGTTCGAGTATAACAAAGGCCCATCGTCGAGTATATAAAGTCCCCTCATTGAGTATAACAAAGTCCCCTGGTCGAAAAGTATATAACAAAGTCCCCTGATCGAGTAACAAATATCCCTGATCGATATAACAAATTCTTATCGAGCATATAACAAAGGCCCCTGGTCGAGAATAACAAAGCCCCCACTGAATAACATTACAGTTCCCTTATCAAGTATAACAAAGTCCCCTGATCGAGTATAACAAAGTCCCCTGGTCGAGTATAACAAAGGCCCCTGATCGAGTATAACAAAGTCGCCTTATCGAGCATAACAAAGGCCCCTGGTCGAGTATAACAAAGCACCCTGGTCGAGTATAACAAAGGCCCCTGATGGAGTATAAGAAAGACCCTGATGGAGTATTTCAAAGTCCCTTGATCGAGGAAAATAAAGCCCCCTCTATGAGTATAACAACGTCCCCTGATCGAGTATAACAAAGTCCCTTGATCGAGTATAACAAAGGCCCCTGATCGAATATAACAAAGGCCCCCGGTTGAGTATAACAAAGCATCGTGATCGTGTATAACAAAGTCCCCTGATCGTGTATAACACATCCCCCTGATCGAGTATAACATATCCCCTGATCGTGTATAACAAAGTTCCCTGGTCGAGTATAACAAAGTCCCCTGATCGAGTATAACAAAGTCCTCAGATCGAGTAAAACAAAGTCCCCTGATCGAGTATAACAAAGTCCTCAGATCGAGTATAACAAATTCCCCTGGTCGAGTATAACAAAGTCCCCTGGTCGAGTATAACAAAGTCCCCTGATCGAGTATAACAAAGGCCCTTGATTGAGTATAATAAAGGCCCCTGATCGAGTATAACAAAGCCCCCTCAATGAGTATAACAAAGTCCCCTGGTCGAGTATAACAAAGTCCCCTGATCGAGTATAACAAAGCCCCCTGGTCGAGTCTAACAAAGTCCCCTGAACGAGTACAACAAAGTCCCCTGGTCGAGTATAACAAAGTGCCCTGATCGAGTATAACAAAGTCCTCAGATCGAGTATAACAAAGTCCCCTGGTCGAGTATAACAAAGTCCCCTGGTCGAGTATAACAAATTCCTCTGATCGAGTATAACTAAGGCCCTTGATTGAGTATAATAAAGGCCCCTGATCGAGTATAACAAAGTCCCCTGCTCGAGTATAACAAAGTCCCCTGATCGAGTATAACAAAGGCCCTTGATTGAGTATAATAAAGATCCTTGATCGAGTATAACAAAGTCCCCTGATCGAGTATAACAAAGTCCTATGGTCGAGTATAACAAAGTCACCTGATCGAGTATAACAAAGTCCCCTGATCGAGTATAACACATCCCCTGATCGAGTATAACATATCACCTGATCGTGTATAACAAAGTTCTCTGGTCGAGTATAGTAATGTCCCCTGATCGAGTATAACAAAGACCCCTCATCGAGTATAACAAAGTCCCCAGAACACGTATAACAAAGTCCTCGGATCGAGTATAACAAAGTCCCCTGATCGAGTATAACAAAGACCATCATGGAGTAAAACAAAGTCCCCTGATCGAGAAAAACAAAGCCCCCTGATCGAGTATAACAAAGTCCCCTCATCGAGTATAACAAAGTCGCCTAATCGAGTATAACAAAGTCCCCAGCTCGATTATAATAAAGGCCCCTGATCGAGTATAACAAAGTCCCCTGATCTAGTATAACAAAGTCCTCTGATCGAGCATAACAAAGGACCCTGGTCGAGTATAACAAAGCCCCCTAATCGAGTATAACAAAGTCCCCTCATCTAGTATAACAATATCCCCTGATCGAGTATAGCAAAGGCCCTTGATCGAGAATAACAAATGCCCCTCATCGAGTATAATAAAGTCCCCTAATCGAATATAACAAAGCCCCCTGATCGATTATAACAACGGCCACAGGTCGAGCATAACAAAGGACCCTAGTCGAGTATAACAAAGTCCCCTGATCGAGTATAACAAAGCCCTCTCATCGAGTATAAAAAAGTCCCCAAATCGAGTATAACAAAGTCATCTGGTCAAATATAATAAAAGCCCCTGATCGAGTATAGCAAAGTCCCCTGATCTAGTATAACAAAGTCCCATGGTCGAGTATAACAAAGACCCTTGATAGAGTATAACAAAGGCCCCTGATTGAGTATAACAAAGGCCCCGGGTTGAGTATTACAAAGCCTCCTGATCGAGTATAACAAAGTCTCCTGATCGAGTATAACACATCCCCTGATCGAGTATAACATATCACCTGATCGTGTATAACAACGTTCCCTGGTCTAGTATAGTAATGTCCCCTGATCGAGTATAACAAAGACCCCTCATCGAGTATAACAAAGTCCCCTGATCAAGTATAAGAAAGGCACGTGATCGAGTATAACAAAGTCCCCTTATCGAATATAAAAAGTCCCCTCATCGACTAAACAAAGTCCCCTGGTCGAGTATAACAAAGTCCCCTGGTTGAGTATAACAAAGGCCCATGATTGAGTATAAAAAAGGCCCCTCATCGACTATAACAAAGACCCCTCATCGAGTCTAACAAAGTCCTCTGATCGAGTATGTCAAAGGCCCTTGATCGAGTATAACAAAGGCCCTTAATCGAGTATAACAAAGTCCCCTGATTGAGTATAACAAAGTCCCCTTATCGAGTATAACAAAGTCCCCTGGTCGAGTATAACAAATTCCCTTGATCGAGTATAACAAAGTCCCCTGGCCGAGTATAACCAAGGCCCCTCATCGAGTATAACAAAGGCCCCCGGTTGAGTATAACAAAGCCTCCTCATCGAGTATAACAAAGTCCCCTTATCGATCATAACAAAGGCCCCTGGGCAAGCATAACAAAGCCCCCGTGATCGAATAATACAAAGTCCCCTTATCGAGTATAACAAAGACCCCTGGTCGAGTATAACAAATTCCCTTGATCGAGTATAACAAAGTCCCCTGGTCGAGTATAAGCAAGGCCCCTCATCGAGCATAACAAAGGCCCCCGGTTGAGAATAACAAAGCCTCCTCATCGAGTATAACAAAGTCCCCTTGTCAAGTATAACAAAGGCCCCTGATGGAGTATAACAAAGACCATGATGGAGTATAACAAGGTCCCCTGATCGAGGAAAACAAAGCCCCCTGATCGAGTATAACAAAGTCCCTTGATCGAGTATAACAAAGCACCCTGGTTGAGTATAACAAAGCCCCCTGATCGAGTATAACAAAGTCACCTGATCGAGTATAACAAAGTCCCCTGATCGAGTATAATAAAGCCCCCTTACCGAGTATAACAAAGTGACCTGATCGAGTATATCAAACCCCCATGGTCGAGTATAATAAAGCCCCTGATATAGTATAACAAAGGCCCCTGATCGATCATAACAAAGTCCCCTAATCGAGCATAACAAAGGCCCAGGTCGAGTATAACAAAGCCCCCTCATCAGGTATAACGAAGTCCCCTGATCGAAAATAACAAAGGCCCCTAATCGAGTTTAAGAAAGTCCCCTAATCGAGTATAGCAAAGGCCCTTGATCGAGTATAACAAAGGCCACTGGTCGAGCATAACAATGGACCCTGGTCGAGTATAACAAAGTCCCCTGATCGAGTATAACAATGCCCAATCATCGAGTATAACAAAGTCCCCTGATCGAGTATAACAAAGTCCCCTGATCGAGTATATCAAAGTCCCTGGTCGAGTATAACAAAAGCCCCTGATGGAGTATAACAAAGACCCTGATGGAGTATAACAAAGACCCCTGATCAAGGAAAACAAAGCCCCCTGATCAAGTATAACAAAGTCCCCTCATCGAGTATAACACATCCCCTGATCAAGTATAACATATCCCCTGTTCGTGTACAACAAAGTTCCATGGTCGAGTATAGTAATGTCCCCTAATCGAGTATAACAAAGGCCCCTGATCGAGTATAACAAAGTCCCCTTATCGAGCATAACAAAGGCCCCTGGTCGAGTATAACAAAGCCCCCCTGATCGAATATTACAAAGTACCCTGATCAAGTATAACAAAGTCCCCTGATTGAGTATAACAAAGTCCCCTGGTCGAGTATAACAAAGGCCCCTGATGGAGTATAACAAAGACCATGATGGAGTATAACAAAGTCCCTGATCGAGGAAAACAAAGCCCCCTGATCGAGTATAACAAAGTCCCCTGATCGAGTATAACAAAGTCCCCTGATCGAGAATAACAAAGGCCCCTAATCGAGTCTAACAAAGTCCCTTCATCGAGTTTAGCGAAGGCCCTTGACCGAGTATAACAAATGCCCCTCATCGAGTATAACAAAGTCCCCTAATCGAATATAACAAAGCCCCCTGATCGAGTATAACAAAGTCGCCTGGTTGAATATAACAATGGCCCATGATTGAGTATAACAAAGGCCCCTCATCGAGAATAACAAAGGCCCCTCATCGAGTATAACAAAGTCCCCTGATCGATTATGACAAAGGCCCTTCATCGAGTAAAACAAAGCCCAATCATCGAGTATAACAAAGTCCCCTAATCGAGTATAACAAAGTCCCCTGGTCGAGGAAAACAATGCTCCCTGATCGAGTATAACAAAGTCCCCTGATTGAGTATAACAAAGTCCCCTGGTTGACCATAACAAAGGCCCCTGGTCGAGTATAACAAAGTCCCCTAATCGAATATAACAAAGCCCCCTGGTCGAGTATAACAAAGTCCCCTGATCGAGTATATCAAAGCCCCCTGATCGAGTATAAGAAAGTCCCCTGATCGAATATAACAAAGTCCTCTGGTCGAGCATAACAAAGGTCCCTCATCGAGTATAACAAAGTACCCTGATCGAATATAACAAAGTCCCCTTATCGAGCATAAGAAAGGCCCCTGGTCGAGTATAACAAAGCCCCCCTGATCTAATATTACAAAGTCCAGTGAACAAGTACAACAAAGTCCCCTGATCGAGTATAACAAAGTCCCCTGGTCGAGTATAACAAAGTCCTTTGGTCGAGTATAACCAAGGCCCGTGATCGAGCATAACAAAGTCCCCTTATCGAGGATAACAAAGTCCCCTGGTCGACTATTACAAATTCCCCTGATCGAGTATAACAAAGTCCCCTGGTCGAGTATAACAAAGTCCCCTGGTCGAGTATAACCAAGGCCCCTGATCGAGAATAACAAAGTCCTCTGATCGAATATAACAAAGTCCCCTTATCGAGCATAACAAAAGCCCCTGGTCGAGCATAACAAACCCCCCCCTGATCGAATAATACAAAGTCCTCTGATCGAGTATAACAAAGTCCCCTGATAGGGTATAACAAAGTCCCCCGATCGAGTATAACAAAGTCCTCTCATCGAGTATAACAAAGTCCCCTGATCGAGAATAACAAAGGCCCCTAATCGAGTCTAACAGAGTCCCTTCATCGAGTTTAGCGAAGGCCCTTGACCGAGTATAACAAATGCCCCTCATCCAGTATAACAAAGTCCCCTGGTCGAGTATAACGAAGGCCCCTGATGGAGTATAACAAAGACCCTGATGGAGTATAACAAAGACCCCTGATCAAGGAAAACAAAGCCCCGTGATCGAGTATAACAAAGTCCCCTTATCGAGTATAACAATGTCCCCTTGTCGAGTTTAACAAATTTCCCTGATCGAGTATAACAAAGTCCTTTGGTCGAGTATAACCAAGGCCCCTGATCGAGTATAACAAAGGCCCCCTGTTGAGTATAACAAAGCCTCCTGATCGAGTATAACAAAGTCCCCTTATCGTGCATAACAAAGGCCCCTGGTCGAGCATAACAAAGCCCCCCTGATCGAATAATGCAAAGTCTCCTGATCAAGTATAACAAAGTCCCCTGATCGAGTATAACAAAGACCCTGATGGAGTATAACAAAGGCCCCTAATGGAGTATAACAGGGGGTCCCCTGATCCGGCTCCATGGCCTCTGATCAGAGTATAAAAATCCCCTGATTGAGTATAACAAAAGGCCCCTCATCGGGAATTTAACACATCCCTGATCGAAATTATAACATATCCCCTGATCGTGTATAACAAAGTTCCCTGGTCGAGTATAGTAATGTCCCCTAATCGAGTATAACAAAGGCCCCTGATCGAATATTACAAAGTCCCCTGATTAAGTATAACAAAGTCCCCTGATCGAGTATAACAAAGTCCCCTGGTCGAGTATAACAAAGGCCCCTGATGGAGTATAACAAAGACCATGATGGAGTATAACAAATGTCCCCTGATCGAGGAAAACAAAGCCTCCTGATCGAGTATAACAAAGTCCCCTGATCGAGTATAACAAAGCACCTTGGTGGAGAATGACAAAGCCCCCTGATCGAGTATAACAAAGTCCCCGGATAGAGTATATCAAACCCCCTGGTCGAGTATAATAAAGGCCCTGATCGAGTATAACAAAGTCTCATGATCGAGTATAACAAAGTCCCCTGGTTGACCATAACAAAGGTTCCTGGTCGAGTATAACAAAGTCCCCTGATCGAGTATAACAAAGTCCTCCGATCGAGTAAAACAAAGTCCCCCGATCGAGTATAACAAAGTCCCCTGATTGAATATAAGAATGGCCCATGATTGAGTATAACAAAGTCCCCTGGTCGCGTATAACAAAGTCCCCTAATCGAATATAACAAAGCCCCCTGATCTAATATAACAAAGGCCACTGGTCGAGCATAACAAAGGACCCTGATCGAGTATAACAAAGCCCAATCATCGAGTATAACAAAGTCCCCTGATCGAGTATAACAAAGTCCCCTGATCGAGTATAACCAGAGTCCTGGTGCGAGCATAACAGCAATTTTGTTCGAGGTATAAGCAAGTGCTCGCTATCGAGGTAGAAGACAAAGCCCCATTATCATGGCGGTATAACAAAGGACCTGGTCGAGAGTATAACAAGTTCCCTGATCGAAATTATAACAAAAGCCCAATCATCGAGTATAACAAAGTCCCCTGATCGAGTATAACAAATTCCCCTGATCAAGTATAACAAAGTCCCTGATCGATTATGACAAAGGCCCTTGATCGAGTATAACAAAGGCCCCTGATCGAGTATAACAAAGTCCCCTGATCGAGTATAACAAAGTCCCCTTATCGAGTATAACAAAGTCCCCTGGTCGAGTATAACAAATTCCCCTGATCAAGTATAACAAAGTTCCCTGGTCGAGTATAACAAAGTCCCCTGGTCGAGTATAACAAAGTCCACTGGTCGAGTATAACCAAGGCCCCTGATCGAGAATAACAAAGTCCCCTGATCGCATATAACAAAGACCTCTTATCGAGCATAACAAAGGCCCCTGGTCGAGCATAACAAAGCCCCCCTGATCGAATAATACAAAGTCCCCTGATCAAGTATAACAAAGTCCCCTGATCGAGTATAACAAAGACCCCTGGTCGAGTATAACAAAACCACCTGATCGAGTATAACAAATCCCCTGATCGTGTATAACAAAGTTCCCTGGTCGAGTATAGTAATGTCCCCTGATCAAGTATAACAAAGTCCCCTGGTTATGTATCACAAAGCCTCCTGACTGAGTATAACAAAGTCCCCTTATCGAGTATTACAAAGACCCCTGATCGAGTATAACAAAGGCCTCTGATCGAGTACAACAAAGGCCCCTGGTCGAGTCCAACAAGGGCCCCTGGTCGAGTACAACAAAGGCCCCTGATCGAGTACAACAAAGGCCCCTCATCGAGTATAACAAAGGCCCCTAATCGAGTATAACAAAGGCCCCTGATCAAGTATAACAAAGACCTCTGATCGAGTATAACAAATTCCCCTAATCGAAAATAACAAAGGCCCCTGCTCGAGTATAACAAAATCCCCTTATCGAGTATAACAAAGGCCCCTGATCGAGTATATCAAAGTCCCCTGATCGAGTATAACAAAGGCCCCTCATCGAGTATAACAAAGCTCCCTCATCGAGTATTTCAAACCCCCTCATCGAGTATTTCAAAGCCCCCTCTTCGAATATTTCTAAGCCCCCTCATCGAATCTAATAAAGTCCCTTGATCGAGTATAACAAGGTCCACTCATCGAGTATTACAAAGTCCCCTGATCGAGTATAACAATGTCCCCTGATCGAGTATAACAAAGGCCCCTGATCGAGTACAACAAAGGCCCCTGGTCGAGTACAACAAATTCCCCTGATCGAGTATAACACAGCCCCTTCATCGAGTATAACAAAGCCCCTGATCGAGTATTTCAAAGCCCCCTCATCGAGTATAACAAAGACCCCTGATCGAGTATAACAAATTCCCAGGATCGAGTACAACAAAGTCCTCTGATCGAGTATAACAAAGTCCACTAATTGAGTGTAACAAATTCCCCTGATCGAGTATAACAAAGCTCCATGATCGAGTATAACAAAGTCCCCGGATCTAGTATAAAATAGACCTCATATCGAGTATATCAAAGGCCCCTGATTGAGTACAACAAAGGCCCCTCAACGAGTACAACAAAGGCCCCTAATCGAGTATAACGAAGACCCTGATCGAGTATAGCAAAGCCCCCTGATCGAGTATAACAAAGGCCCCTCATCGAGTATTACAAAGGCCCTTCATCGAGTATAACAAAGGCCCCTGATCGAGGCCCCTGATCAAGTATAACAAAGACCCCGAATCGAGTATAGCAAATTCCCCTAATCGAATATAAAAAAGGCCCCTGCTCGAGTATAACAAAGCCCCCTAATCGAGTATAACAAAGGCCCCTAATCGAGTTTAACAAAAGCCCCTAATCGAGTATAACAAAGGCCTCTGATCAAGTATAACAAAGGCCCCAAATCGAGTATAAGAAAGTCCCCTGATCGAGTATAACAAAGTCCTCTGGTCGAGCATAACAAAGGCCCCTGATCGAGCATAACAAAGTCCCCTGATCGAGTATAACAAAGTCCCCTTTTTGAGCGTAACAAAGGCCCCTGGTCGAGAATATCAAAGCCCCCTTGATCGAATATTACAAAGTCTAGTGATCAAGTATAACAAAGACCCCTGATCGAGTATATCAAAGTCCCCTGGTCGAGTATTACAAAGTCCTTTGGTCGAGTATAACCAAGGCCCCTGATCGAGCATAACAAAGTCCCCTTATCGAGTATAACAAAGTCCCCTGGTCGAGTATTACAAATTCCCCTGATCGAGTATAACAAAGTCCC
>NW_024731146.1:0-11947 GCF_018991925.1 Homarus americanus | reverse complement strand
CCCCAAAATCCGACCCCCAATAAACGACCCTCCCTAAAAATACGTAAACGAGATGAATAAAATTAGAATAAAAAAGAAAACAACAGAGAATAATTTAAGACTCTCGCCAGTGTTAAGAGGTAGGTGAGCTACATAAAAGGTGAACACAGGTGAACACAGGTGAGCACAGGTGAACACAGATGAGAGAATGATTATATTGGTGAGAGAGAAGTGAGGAAGAGAGGTAGAATGATTATAAAAGATAGTTAGGATACGTTAGAATGGTTGTTGAGTTGGAGAACTGGTGTTTATTGCGTTGGGGAGAATGATGAGGTGCTAGAATGATCACAAGTCAGGAGTAGAATGATGTTTGTTTTTTGTTTTTTTACGGGGATTAACCCACCCGGGCACAGGTCACTGGCCCACATCGGGGCCTGGGGGGCGTAAATGTAATAATAATAATAATAATAATAATAATAATAATAATAATAATAATAATAATAATAATAATAATAATAATAATAATAATAATAAAGAAATACAAAAATGAAAAAAAGATCAAGAGTGAGAAACAATATATGTATGTTGTGTTGTCCAAGTAAGAGAAACACTTGAAACCCTGCAATTGTGTGTAAATGAGGTAGAAAGTCAGATGAGCAACCTGGGACTTGGTCACATATGACAGCAGAGTCTACCATTACATAACACATTATGCTTCCAATATCTTCCCAAGCGGTAGTACCTCCCTGTTTGGTAGCTGTCTGGTACTAGAATGATCACAAGTCAAGAATAAATTGACCAAAAGTGTAGTTAGAATGGCGAATGATTAGGGGTTAGAATGATGAAAAATAAGCTAGTGTTAAAGATATACGAGTCAGAATGACAAAATAATTAAAGGGAGAATGATCAAAGACATATTAGAATGACCAAAGCTAAAAGTGAGAACGTCTTTGGCATCAATAATGGCATTGATAGAGAAGGAAGGCTTGTGGCACTCTGAGACGTACTGAGAGTGGCAGACACAGACCTACGAGTATATAGAGTGGCAGACACAACACCTGGGGAAAAAATGGCAGATTTCCTCTTGACTTAAATACGCGCGACATGTGAGAAGTGACGCAAGATTGATTAAACAAGTGAAAAGGTGACGAACTACATCCTTGCCAGAGAGAGAGAGAGAGAGAGAGAGAGAGAGAGAGAGAGAGAGAGAGAGGATTTGGTGTAAACATCTTTATACTTCTTGAAGGATGTAGTTTTGAGGGAGGAGGAGGAGATGAATTATAGGGGAGGGAAAAGGAGAAGAGAGTTTTGGAGAGGGAGGAGATTTATGGAGAGGGAGGAAGAGGAGGGAGAGGGAGAGTTATGATGAGGGAGGAGGAGGAGAGGAGTTACGGGGAGCTAAAAGAATGTTTTGGTGAGGAAGAGGTTCTTACATCACTATAAACTGACACACACACACACACACGACGATGGTACTCCATAGGCTCATGGACGTGTTAGCAACCACCACCGGACTGAATTGAATGCATTTTGTTACAGACAGCGGCTAGTTTGTTGTGCACCCTATACTCCTCCTGTGGGCGGCAGCACAAAAAAGTTTACAGAATAGAGGTCACTTAATGGTGTGTATAACAGTCCCCCGTGGTCAGGATTATTATGCCATTAAATGCTACGAGGTATTTCCAGTATATTGTTTGTTTACTTGTGGACAAAGAAGTTGACTCCATACCCGTGTGAGGGGGCATACTGCAGTGTGAAGCATACTTTATATATATTGTTATTCACATCTTCATGAAAGGCATTCAAGCACATTACAGTGTCTGTCACAAAAAGGTTCTATCTTCACACAGTCGAGGACGTAGTGCTAGAGTGTGTGGCCATATGTCTGGCCACACACCTAACATTAAGTCTTGTTCACATCTGCCTGAGGGACATACTGCCAGAGGTACTTATATCCTAACCTTAGTCTAGCGATTACAACATCTTGTGATCTTGATACTTGCCTCATATACATGTTTCACTTGATACATCTCACCATGGTAAACAGTGGATTGACTAGTTCCTGTTTCCAATTGTCTACTGTCTTCTAATTAATCAGCAAGTTATTTCCTGATTACAGTTTTAAGGGTTCCTATTGGTGACAGCTTAAGCCTAGGGCGTCAAGTGCAAGTAGTGAAGATAAGGCGTCAGTGATGATGATACGGTCAGCGGTATTGTCTTAAGTCTTGTGGCCCCGAGTCTGGCAACTAATTCAATTTCTTCCATTGATTTTAACTCCTTCTATATTGTCATTAGGTTGAGTCACACTGAGAGCCCTTTCTGCCTTCTCACACACGTCTTTAGAGAGCCATCAGTGTAGATGGTCTATGTGATGTAATTTTCAATAGGTAGGTTGAGTATGTGTTCAAGAGCTCTCACTGGCGGTGTGTTGGAGAGAAGGACTGTGTATTATTAGTCGCTTGGCCTGGTATGTGGGTGACAGGTAAGTGCTGTTATGTCTCAAACTTTGTAATGTTTCTTTACTCTGAACATCCTCATATGTGTAGCTGTAAATTGTATCCATTTAGATTCACCAGTTATATGACCGCCGGGGGGGGGGGGTTACTTGTCCGGCCGTCATGGTGGATGTGTAGATTATTTTTAAAAATTTTTTAGCTTTGTATTTCAAATTATCTTATGTTTTTTTCCTCAAAGTAAATCCAAATATAATGTTGATCTCACGAATTCTTCCGATGACGTCACTGAATGTTGGAAAGTTTAAAAGCTATTATTATTAACAGACGAGATTAACTTGTTATTGTTGTTTGTAAAATATTAAAACCGTGCTGTGTTGTGTTGTGTTGTGTTGTGGTCTTTAGCCCACCTTCAGCAGTACCTTGGGTGGCGTATTATTTTCTGCATGATATTATCAAAGGTAGGGTTTACATAACTCTTTCGTTATGTAGCTTCACTTGGTACACTTTCCTTGGTGTATTTCTCTAGAAATCTCTTCAGAGATTTATTTTCCACCTTCCATAAAGGAATACAGCATCGATGAACGGCTGCACAAGTCCATTGAAAACCAAGCTTGTCGACTGGAAGCTGCTGTGTATGTTGAGAGAAGGCATGTCTTCTTTCCACAATCTTTTCGAGAAGCATTTGTTTTATGTTTAGATGTGATGTCTCTAACTGCTGAGAAACAAAGTACTTCTTCTCATATTTTTTTTCGATTTTTCATGCGCCAGGCGTATTGAGCCAGGAATAGGTATATATTGTAAAAAAATAAAATAAAAAGTCTTTCCTCCATACAGTCGTACTAATTGCAGGAAACTATTTTTTTCGTTCCTTTTTAATTACAAACAAAAGACTTAAATAAGGCATTATGGGCGTAATTCAATGAAATGGCTGTATTTCACTCTGATGAGAGGATTGGGACTCAGGCACAGAGCTCGGTGAAGTTGAATGTGAGTCGAGCATTCGTGAGGAAGTTGATGCCAAGAATTACACCATAGTTGTTATCATTAGCGACGTAAAAAGGTGCCCAGTTAGTTTTACCCATGTAGGTGATGGGGATAGGGGACACGTATCCGAGCACCTTATCCTGCCCCATTACCGTGTTGCACTCGCGGACACACTCTGATGGTCGGTAGTAGAGGTGCAGCTGTTGCGCGTATTCGGGTGTTATGTAACAGTAGGTACAGCCTGTGTCCAGCAGGCATGAAACAGTCTGGTTTCGGATTTTACATGTGGCTGCTAAAGGGGTTATGGGCTTGAGAAGGTGTTTGGAGGGTGCCAGTAGGGTAAGAGTGGGGTTTTTGGTAGACAGGTCCAAGACGGACTGACTTAACACATCCATGCCCAACACAAATGGCGCGCCTTTCCTCGCCACAATCAAAGAAGGCCGGAGTTTATATGCACCGAGCTGTACCTTCATTTCAAGCCGACCATAAACTCCATTTTTCGTTGACCCACTACCGGTATCGACCGAAAACTTTTCACGGTCCACTATATAGTCCTGAAGTCCAGCAGAGATGACAAAATCTAACGGTATAACTGATACATTGGAACCACTGTCGAGGCAGAAGGTGGCTTTCAGGCGACGCTTTGTTTGGTTCTGTTCATCTACATCGTAAAGGTATCCCGAAACCAACAACTCCCGAGGACACCGACTGTAGGTGACAGACACTGGATATGAGGTCTTTTCCATTTTTGTTAAATATAGTAAATTGTTTTCAAGATCACCGAGACATTGAATTAGAATTCGGGGCTAAATGTAAAAAAATACCCCCATGTACTTAGGTTGGAATTTTTTATAGTGTTGTAAGAGACAAGAAGGTGAAGATGGTAACGGGGTGGTGGTGCCATGCTACTGCTCGGCCTTCCTCGGCGCCTACTGCACCGTAGAAACTCTTGAGTTAGACACTTAGGAGTTGTACTGTGTGCCGGAGCCCCACAAGGTGAAGGACGAGCTGCAGCTCACCTCACCGCAGGAACTGTAATCCGTAATTTAGTTGGTCGAGGAGGAGACCGTGACCACACTCTCCAGCCCACCGGACCTCGCACTAACCTAACCAGCCCACCGGACCTCTCACTAACCTAACCAGCCCACCGGACCTCTCACTAACCTAACCAGCCCACCGGACCTCTCACTAACCTAACCAGCCCACCAGACCTCTCACTAACCTAACCAGCCCACCGGACCTCTCACTAACCTAACCAGCCCACCGGATCTCTCACTAACCTAACCAGCCCACCGGACCTCTCACTAACCTAACCAGCCCACCGGACCTCTCACCCTAACCAGCCCACCGGATCTCTCTCTCACCAGTGACAAAATGTTGCTGTGATAATGAAATATAGGAATAGTGACAAAGCTGTGTAATAAGTGAAAGTAGTGTGAACATCACCCCACATATTTTAAGAATCAGCCTTACCTTACCTTACCTTACCTTACCTTACCTTACCTTACCTTACCACTGTTATAGCTTCCGTTTACCTGTAATCACTGATCAAGAGTCGTATTAGAGGTCAACTCGTAGTAACATTCATAACTGTTTATAAGTTATGTTTTCAAAGTCTTTTGTCCATTTATTAAGAAAATAAACTATCGCACAATAACTGGAATATCACCGTAATTAACGCTATGAGCCTCGTTGAACACAGTATTAAGTGAGAGAGAGACTACTCAATGCTCATAGGAAAGTTACCATGATTGATGTAATTATATAAACCATCTCACATACCAGCCTAAGATAAAGGCATAACACTTATCTGGGGATGTTGTGGTTAACAGACGTATTTAAAGATAGGAATAAGAATGATTGTAATACTTATACCTGAGAGCTGCTTTAATGGTGATGACTCGCGGTGTCTTGTGTCCACGATACGAGTACAGTGTAATGGGGTGATCATCTGTCTGTCTGTGTCCTTTGGTGTTGTTGGGGTAAATCCTTCCCCAAATAGTACCAGAAAAACAGTAAACAAGGGAAGCAAATAAGGAGTAACGGAGAGAAGAAAAACAAAAACAGAAAAATAAAAGGTGGCTGGGTGATGAGGGTGGAGAGGTGGATGATGGGATGGAGGGGAAGAGGTGGATGATGGGGTGGAAGGAGACGGGTGGATGGTGAGAGTGGAATCTCTTAGCTGAGGGCTTGAAGAGTTCACCTATAACCTTCAGCTAAAACTTTCAGCTAAATCCTGCAGCTAAAAGATTCAGCTAAAGCTTTCAGGAAAAACGTCCATCCCAGTCCAGAGAGTTTATTCAATGTTGCCTCAAGGCATCACCTGAGTGAACCTTACCTGGACGAACCTTAACACACTCTCTCTCTCTCTCTCTCTCTCATTTATTCGAAAGTGTACAAGAACCCAAGCTATTTATTTTCATCTATTTAAATCAAGGAATCAGATAGGACCAGCCATAAGGTTAATAGCAAAGCCTTACAGGGGGCCAGATGATAGTGGGAGAGTTTACTGTGGAAAAAACGGCAGTACAGGCTGTGGGTAGGTGACGTTCACATAAGACGATCATTTTAAGTCGTTCATTCTAGTTTAAGACGATCATTCTAAGTCGTTCATTCTAGTTTAAGACGATCATTCTAAGTCGTTCATTCTAGTTTAAGACGATCATTCTAAGTCGTTCATTCTAAGACGTTCATTCTAAGTCGTTCATTCTAGTTTAAGATGATCATTCTAAGTCGTTCATTCTAGATTCAGACGATCATTCTAAGTCGTTCATTCTAAGACGTTTATTCTAAGACGTTCATTCTAAGACGTTCATTCTAAGTCGTTCATTCTAGTTTAAGACGATCATTCTAAGTCGTTCATTCTAAGACGTTCATTCTAAGACGTTCATTCTAGTTTAAGACGATCATTTTAAGTCGTTCATTCTAGTTTAAGACGTTCATTCTAAGTAATTCGTTCTAGTTTAAGACGATCATTCTAAGTCGTTCATTCTAAGACGTTCATTTTAAGTCGTTCATTCTAGTTTAAGATGATTATTCTAAGTCGTTCATTCTAGATTCAGACGATCAGTCTAAGTCGTTCATTCTAAGACGTTCATTCTAAGACGTTCATTCTAAGTCGTTCATTCTAAGTCGTTCATTCTAGTTTAAGACGATCATTCTAAGTCGTTCATTCTAAGACGTTCATTCTAAGACGTTCATTCTAAGTCGTTCAGTCTATATTAAGACGTTCATTCTAAGACGTTCATTCTAAGTCGTTCATTCTTTATTTAGACGTTCATTCTAAGTCATTCATTCTAGTTTAGGACGTGCATTCTAAGACGTTCAATCTAGTTAAGGACGTTCATTCTAAATTGAGTCGTTCATTCTAGTTTGAGACGTTCATTCAAGTTTAGGACGCTCATTCTAGATTGAGACGTTCATTCTAGTTTGAGTCGTTCATTCTAGTTTAGGACGTTCATTTTAGTTTGAGACGTTCATTCTAGTTTGAGTCGTTCATTCTAGTTTGAGACATTCATTCTAGTTTAAGACTTTCATTCTAGTTGAAGACGTTCATTCTAGTTGAAGACGTTCACCCCGAGTCGTTCACCCCGAGTCGTTCACTGACATAACCTACAAGGAAAAACATGGGTTATGATTGATTATTTCTCTCCCCAGAGATTGCGTTTATTTATGGGGTCACTTTAGGGGGTTGACCTACCCAACCTAACCCAACCTTTAGTAATACCAATCCTACGTCTTTCATTGCATCCTTGTTTCATTTCTTCATTCTCTCTGCTATACGTAACTTCCTGAACCATTTGCTTACTCAGAACACATCAGATTTACCAATTGACACTAAATGTACTCTGAACAAACTCATTAGTCCAAGAGCCCAGGCACTTTTAATCATGTGTCTGAGGCCAAAAGGTTTGAGGGTCGTTTCTGAATCAGAATTTTATGCCGAATCTAAAAATCCATTTCTTAATTGCCGCAGCTGCTGCGTTTTTGGAGAAAAACAGCGTTTTTTGTTATTTTCGCACCTTATTTTGGGGAAAAGTATAAAACAACGATTTTACTTCGTGGAGTTATTAAATATCCATTTATACTAGCATGTAGGGTATCAAAGTACAGATATTATCTTTTTGAACGCACATACATCAAAATAATACATGTAAGCTGGGTATCCATGGTAACAAGAGCTCTTTTGTGAAAATAAACCAGTTCTTTAATCGGTGCAGTCGGTGATTTCTCATGAAGGATGTATCGTCTATATCTTGTAAATTGGTTATAACCTCTGTATAACACTTATAGCAATACTTATTGCGAGTATGTGACTGCTATAGAATATTGACAGTAAAGTTTTCTCCACCCCCTGTCAGATTTTGCTGCCAAGACAAAAAATCTGGTTAAATGTCGTCCCATAGTTCCTGTCCTCAGGTTATGGTTACCTTAGGCAGAAGTGTACATAAACTGAATCCCAGTTTTATGCAGTATACCATAATTGTAACTTATGAATTTGGTGTACTAAATAAAGCGCCAACAAGGCATGTTCCTTAGACTCTCATGGCCTAATTGTTATAATGTAGGAAAACTTAGACAAACTGTTCTGTTATGTCTCCAAAACATATTCCAATAAAATTTGTAGTGTCACAAATTAGTCAGAGTCACTGTCTGACTCATCAGAGGAGGAACAGTACTCCGTTTCATCTTCCTCCTCATTAGCCATATCTGTACCCACGTTATCATCACTGTGGAGGCATACATCTTCTGGGACCTGTTGCCCTTCAAACCAGTTAATAACATAGCGACCGTTCTCTAGCAGCCATCCATTTTCTTCTGGAGCCCACTTGTACGATTCTGGGGTAATTGCGTTTTTCCACATTGATGCTACCAGATTTGCACGCTTCAATTTCTCCAAGAGCACAGATTTGCATGGAGGCAAATTACTAGGGTCGGTTCCTTTGATTTTATGCAAAGGCTGAGATTTTTTTTTTGGTGCAAAATGCTGATCAAATAGCATATGTCTGACTGTATTCACTGATGTTAGGTTGGGCTTCCCATACATGCTACAAACAAAGGCCTCCATGTCTGTTAACAGATCTGATGATATGTGAGCTGAATCTCCCAATTTGGCGAATGCTGCGATGAACCTTTGTTCCTTTTCCATTAAAGCCAAAGGGCGGACTTTACCTTTGCGTACAAAACTAGCTGTGTAGTCACATCCTGTGAAGGCATGGAGTCCTGACAGGGCACCACACAACTCTGCTCCAAGGCTGTGAGCTAACTGGGATACATCTATATATCGCCTGGTGTTGTTAGTACTTACACCAACGTCGAGCCATAGCTGTCCTGGTATGACATGGGCAAGCGTAAGCAAAATTATAAGAACATCAGTGTCAGAGGACCGGATAATGATGTTACCACCTTTGTAGGACTCGCACATATGCTTAACATGCCAGATCAACCGAGTATCTGCCTCCTCGTGGTTGCAGACCAGGCTGGGGACCTCTTGCACGTGAATACTGTCATCCTTTACATCATATTGATAGGCTTTGTCATCCAGTCCTACAAATAGCGTGTAGCCTCGGATCTGCTCAATGTATGATGTTCTCTTCCATTCCTTTACAAGGAAGTGTAGGAGGGCTGTTTTGAAATTCGAGGACTTGAGCGAGGCATTGAAATCCTTTGGGCGCTTCTGGTCAGGACCAGAGATAATGAAGTTGGTATGTGTAGCATCAGATCCACGGATACCATGCTCGATATCTTTGATGGATGGGGTTTTGTATGAATCACATACAAAGTCTACCCTTTTGGCAAATCCCAACAACCGTGTCAGAACAAGTTTGGCAATTTCACCAAATGTGGCTGGTACATTGACTAGAGTTCGTATGAGAAACATTGCATCAATGGCACATGCATCCCGACTCACTGGTTTGCTACTTTTTACTCTTTCTTCTAACTTATGCATCAGTTTTGACTTGTCCGTTTTGTTAACAGACCCATCCACCTGTGGGAGTAATACAGAAAAATAACAACAACAACCATATATTCATGCTATGCTTGAATATTTTTCAACAATTCAATCAATCAACAATAATACAATATATATATATATATATATATATATATATATATATATATATATATATATATATATATATATATATATATATATATATATATATATATATATATATATATATACATATATATATATATACATGTATCTTAGGGGATCCGTGAGAAATAATGGACAAATGTTCTCATTTTTTGGCAAATAGCACTCCTGTAACCATGGATACTGAGCTTACATGTATTATTTTTAATGCCTATGTGTTCAACAACATAATATCTTTATTTTGATACCCTACATGCTAGTATAAATGGATATTTAATAACTCCACGAAGTAAAAGCATTGTTTTATACTTTTCCCCAAAATTGGGTATAAAAATAACAAAAAACGCTGTTTTTCTCCAAAAACGCAGCAGCTGCGGCAATTAAGAAATGGATTTTCAGATTCAGCATAAAATTCTGATTCAGAAACGACCCTCAAACCTTTTGGCCTCAGACACATGATTAAAAGTGCCTGGGCTCTTGGACTACATGTAAGCGGATAAGACTCTAAAATGAGAACTTGGTCCATGGAAAATATATATATATATATATATATATATATATATATATATATATATATATATATATATATATATATATATATATATATATATATATATATATATATATGCAGTACGTATTTATATGTAAGTGTGAAACAATAATAAAAGACTTTCATCATATAGTAGATTTATTGTATAAGTAAGTGAATATGTTCTGAGTCAGACCAGTAGGACAAGTTAGAGTTGAGAAGGACTAGCTATACAATATGTGCGTCAGGCTTGAGTGATAAGGTTATAAAAATTACAAATAGATACATTAGAGTGAACCCCCATAATGTATGGGAGGTTGGCACGGATGAGTTAATACATCTGAAGGTTACTAGTGTGCCCTGAAGAATGCAGTGATGGCTAGGGAAACACTGAGTAACACTGAGTTCGTTTATTGTGGATGAGAGAAATACAAGCGGTGACCAGCATGTGCCAAGCACAGCTCACGCAGTCAGACTGAGGCGCCTTGCCATATGGCAGCCTCGGGGCAATGTTGCCACATAACACGTGCAGTGTTGCCACGTGATAATATATATGAATGCTACTCGGCACAGTAGCTTATGTACAAGGTTGCTACTCGGCACAGTAGCTTATATACATAACCTACATCTCCCTCCCCCCTCACGCTCATAGTCTTTGTCTTGAGCGGACTTCTTAGTCCTAAGTCGCTCCGAGCGTCGAGGTGCACTGTGGGGCGGATCCTCGTGAGGTGCACTGTGGGGCGGATCCTCGTGAGGTGTAGGTGACTCGTCTTCGGTCAGGGGGCCAGCAGCAGGGGGTGGGACTGGCCGGAGGAAGCGGCGGTTCCTCCACCAGACACGGCCGCTCGGCATCCTGACCTTGTAGTCCCGCGACCGGCCGACGCCCATCACTATGCCCACCTTGTCCCAACGTGTCGTCGTCGGGTCCTGGACGCGGGCAAGGGCACCAATCTCCAGTGGCTGAAGAGGGCGGGCACGGTCGTCATACCGAGCCTTGGCGTCCTAGGCACGTGAAGCGGCGCGGCGGTCGCAGCTCTCGGCTCTGGTCTGCCACTCCTTCGCAAAGGCCTTGGCGTGTGCAGGAACACAAGAGCGGAGAGGGTGACCATACAGGATCTGGGCAGGGGAGCGTCCTGTGTGGGTGGGAGTATTACGTAACTCCAGGAGTCCTTTGTCAAACGCCTCACAGTCTATGTTGCCTGAAGGGGCCACCTTGAGGATGAGGTGCTTGACTGTCTTGACTGCAGCCTCAGCGTGGCCGTTTGACTGTGGGTAGTGGGGTGTTGACACGATGTGGCGGACTCCCCAACGCTCCAGGAATCCTGTGAAGTCCCGGCTGGTGAACTGTGGCCCATCGTCCGTCCGCAGACGTACGGGGACGCCCAGGTCACGAAAGAGGTGCCGGAAGTGGCGAATGGTGGCCGCGGACGTCGTGTCCGAGCCACAGATTACCACCACAGGCCAGCCAGAGAGTCGGTCGGCGACAACTAGGAAATGTTTCCCAGCTGTGCTGAAGAAATCAGCCGACACGGACTCGAAGGGCCTGGTGGGTTCGTCGTCGCACAAGAGGGGCTCTTGCTGTTGACTAGGCTGCATGATCTGGCACGGCTCACAGGCACGGACCGTATTGACGATATCCGCGTCAATGCCGGGCCAGTACACAGCCTGCCTTGCGCGGCGCTTGGTGGCCTCTGCTCCACGATGGCTGTCGTGTAAGCGGGTCAGAACGCGACGACGGAGAGCTGCAGGGACGACCACACGGGCACCGTACAGGACGAGGTCCCCATCTGCGTAGAGGTCCTCACGTATCTTCCAATACGGGCGTAGAGCGTTGTGGAGGTCAAAACGGTCGTGAGGGAACCCAGTCCTCACACTCTCCAAGAGCTGAGTGTAGGAGGG
>NW_024731145.1:0-19833 GCF_018991925.1 Homarus americanus | reverse complement strand
GTCTTTGAGAATAACATTTTAAGGCGGCCATTTAGTGTTATCATGCTGTAAGATGTAGATACGCTCCAAAAAAGTATGTTTACGATTTTGTGTTAGACGATATGACACAACAGACAAAGTTTTTTGACGACCCTACCGAGACAACAGGAGTCACAGTGTTCATTTTGAAATTCATCGGTCTCCTCCATAAAGGCACTTTTGGAGTGTTTGTTTACAACTGCTAGTGGTTAATGTGATGCAGCAGTGTACAGCTCATAGTCCATAAGGTGTTTCTTAGGCCAGACCCTTGAGAGTACAGTGGGTGGTTACACTACTCACCTGCCTTACACTCTCCCTGATGCTTTTGTTAGATGTTGAAACAGGAACTGTGGATCAACCTGTACAGCTTCTCCTTTTACTTTCACACAAACAATAGATTTAACATGTTGCCTAAGTACTTTGATGAAATAATAAGCACAAATGTGTTATCGTCATGATCCGCCTTATGTGATTATATTGCCAGTTGATGTGGGCCCGACCTTGTTTTGACACACTGATTGGCCTCGTGTTAATTTATTCTCACTTAACATACTTTTTTCGTACCTGAACTCCTCGACCGAACGCTCTTAAAGTTTGTAGAGAAGTTGAAACGGGTCTTATTGATATTCGTGTAGGCAGATTGATAGAGGTCCCAGCAATAAGAGAGTACAGCCGGGTCCTGCTGGAGACACTGAACACATTTCAGTTATTACATCTGGAAATACACGATCACTCACCAAAGAAAACGAAGACACTTTTACCAACTAATATGGTCGAGGTTCTGTAGATATGGGCCACAGCTCACGTACGGTCGCTATCTGATCTTCTCGACCAGTGTAACAAGAAAGATCTTTACAAACACTATAATATGTAGTCAACGTGCAGTGACTCAGTAATAACTTATTGCTCCTTTGATTCAAGTGTTCGACAACAAGCAGAATATGTTCCCTCTGTTCCTTTGACTATCTTGTGTGTACGATCTTGTGGACTGGGGCGTGATCACGATCAATGGTTGTCCCACTCACTCACTCACTAGGTTTCCTGCCATCTCTTACCCATGAAATTAGATTAAATCTGCCCTGTCGTATCCTCTTTACCTATCCTATCCCCCCTTGTCTCTATTAACCTTAATATATCATCACTCTCTCCCCCCTACTCTCCTTCCCTGCTTCCTCTACCACTATCTCCACCTCCTCTTTCCTTCCCCTTCCACAATTATTATATCCTCATATCTATGTCTGTCATTCTCTTTATCTGTTCCTACTTCTTTCACTATATCTCTCTATCCCCTCAGCCTAAATCACAATGGCTACAAGAACGAGAGCTTGTGTTGGTAAAAGAGGAATTTTTGAACACCATGACAAATGTATGCTAATAACCTCATACCCTACCCTTCTAGTTCCTCATACCCTACCCTGTTAGTCCCTCATACCCTACCCTGTTACTCCCTCATACCCTACCATTCCAGTCCCTCATATTCCACCCTACCAGATCCTCATACCTCACCCTTCCAGCCTGTCTTTGTGTCCCAACCAAATTAAGTTCTGTAAAAATCTACCTGATGTCTTTCGCCTTCCCTTACCATCATCTCCCAATTGGTTGTCTTGTAAATAGTAGATCGATGCCCTGGAGTCTCTGGTAGTTTCAATAAGTCTGGAGCCCAACTCATTAAGGAACTTCAGGGTGCTGTCATGCTGGGGAGGGAGGGAGAGGGAGCTGCATTATGCTGTCATGCAGGGGAGAGGGAGCTGCATTATGCTGTCATGCTGGGGAGGGAGGGAGAGGGAGCTGCATAATGTTGTCATGCTGGGGAGTGAGGGAGAGGGAGCTGCATTATACTGTCATGCTGAGGAGGGAGGGAGGGAGAGGGAGCTGCAGTGCTGGTCGTTGGGGAGGAGGGAGGGAGGAGCTGCATTATGCTGTCATGCTGGGGGAGAGAGGGAGAGGGAGCTGCATTATGCTGTCATGCTGGGGAGGGAGGGAGAGGGAACTGCATTGAGGCCAAGTCATGCTGGGGAGGGAGGGAGAGCGAGTTGCATAATGTTGTCATGCTGGGCAAGGAGGGAGAGGGAGCTGCATTATGCTGTCATGCTGGCGAGGGAGGGAGAGGGAGCTGCATTATGATGTCATGCTGGGAAGGGAGGGAGAGGAAGCTGCATTATGCTGTCATGCTCGGGAAGGAGGGAGAGGGAACTGCATTATGCTGTCAAGCTGGGGATGGAGGGAGAGGGAGCTGCATTATGCTGTCATGCTGGGGAGAGAGGGAGAGGGAGCTGCATTATGCTGTCATGCTGGGGAGGGATGGAGAGGGAGCTGCATTATGCTGTCATGCTGGGGAGGGAGGGAGAGGGAGCTGCATTATGCTGTCATGTCGGGGAGGGAGGGAGAGGAGGTCGCATTATGCTGCATTATGCTGTCATGCTGGGAAGGGGAGGGAGAGGGAGCCATTGGCGTTGTCAAGTGCTGGGGAGAGAGGGTGAGGAGCTGCATTTATGCTGCAATGCTGGGGAGGATGGGAGAGGAGCTGCATTATGCTGTCAAGCTGGGGATGGAGGGAGAGGGAGCTTCATTATGCTGTCATGCTGGGGAGAGAGGGAGAGGGAGCTGCATTATGCTGTCATGCTGGGGAGGGATGGAGAGGGAGCTGCATTATGCTGTCATGCTGGGGAGGGCGGGAGAGGGAGCTGCATTATGCTGTCATGCTGGGGGAGGGAGGGAGAGGGCGCTGCAATATGCTGTCATGCTGGGAAGGGAGGGAGAGGGAGCGTATTATGCTGCTGCGTTTCCGGGAAGGAGGGAGAGGAACTGCATTATGCTGTCATGCTGGGAGGGAGGGAGATTATGCTGTCATGCTGGGGAGGGAGAGGGAGAGGGAGCTGCATTATGCTGTCATGCTGGAGAGGGAGCTGCATTATGGTAGGGAGAGGGAGCTGCATTATGCTGTCATGCTGGGGAGGGAGGGAGAGGGAGCTGCATTATGTTGACATGCTGGGGAGGGAGGGAGAGGGAGCTGCATAATGTTGTCATGCTGGGTAGGGAGTGAGAGGGAGCTGCATTATCCTGTCATGCTGGGGAGAGAGGGAGAGGGAGTTGCATTATGTTGTCATGCTGGGGAGGGAGGTAGAGGGAGCTGCATTATGCTGTCATGTCGGGGAGGGAGGGAGAGGAGGTCGCATTATGCTGCATGCTGCATTAATATGATGCAGCATAACTCCAGCAGTCTCACTACAGCTTTGTATGTTTACTGTATGTTTACAGTCGAATGAAAACCTGAGAGACTACTCAATATAAGTCCTTTCATTATCATTGTCACGGACACGGACACAAGAATTCAATGGATCTAAGTAACGAAAATAAGGAATAATTTAAGTTGTTGTCAAAGACTTTCATATGATTATTGTTTATAACTGAAGGTCTTGGAACTATTTTATCACAACAAAGAAATATAATGCAGTAAAACATGGACAGTGACGAAGTACAATAAAGAACAAACACAAACTGTGACATAGAGAACATCCAAGATACAGGAAGACAAACAATAGTAAATGACAAGGACAGTCATGAGGACACTGAAGGTGAAACTAACAAAAGATACCTGGAGGAGTTGTTATAAATATTGATTTATGTTTTTAACTTTTTGTACTTTTTTGAAGATTTTGTTTTCTCCATAATACAAAAATATCGGTTAATATTCGTTTTTATTCCAATAGGTATTTGGCATTTTTTTACCATTATCACTAGGATTATTTTCAGGTTAGGTCAGGTGAGGTCAGGTAAGGTAGGTTAAAGAATACCAAAATACAAAAAAAAAAAAAAATATCTACCAATTGGGGAAATTGGGATGAAAAATTTTTTTTACCCAATTTTCTCCAAGAGGTGTAAGATGATCTTGCAGCTTCATACAAATTCGCTAAACAACAATAATAATCCAAGAGTTAGTAAGGCATCACCTGGTCATGTTAAGCCCACCTGGTGAAGATAAACATGTTGGTAATGTTTGTATCGTGACTGAACCACCTCACACAGCAGCCCTGAGGCTTTAGGCCACTGACTTAAGTGCTTACATTATACAAAATAACGCTCTGTAATGGCCGATGATGCTGTTTTGGTTGTCTAATTGTAGTTTCCAACACGGTAATTACAGCAGGTATCTTTTATTATCCTGCCATTAAAATAATTAGGTGAATTTATAGACTTACGTAACATCATGAAAGTATAAACCGATGAATTAAAATTAAATAATTATCTTATAAAACAACTAATCTATTTAATTTTCCTTTGAGAGTTAAAGGGATAAAATACACACTAACTGGAGTCTAACTAACCTGGTGTGACTCCTCTCCGCCCCACCCAACACATAATCATCCACTCCAGGTAACCTTACACCGCCTAATGGAGCCAAACCTAATAGAATCACACCGAACTTATCCAAATAAACTTTTCAGTGGGTAACCTTGACTCTACCACACCTTGGCTTTAGACGCTAGTATAAGTCTGGCTGGAGGGACCATAGTCATTATAAGGGAAGCTTTTTAATAATAGCCATTACCTGCCTCCCGTTAACACTAATGAAATGTTCCTAAAATTAAACAAACTACAATTAAATCCAAATCCTTTTGAATATTTACATAATTTACTGGAGTGTTTCATTATGTTAGTGTGGGGGCGTTTGTTGTGGCCGGGACTCCTCTTCAGATAATATAAATACAGATAATGTTGTTTTAATAAGTAATCTCTTAATGAAAATGTAGAGAAAATTGGTCAACAAATCTTAACAGTTATCCTGATTTCTTAAAGAACAATAGAGGAATAAGAAGAGGAGGAGGAGGGAAAGAAAAGAAAGCATAAAGAAAACAATATAACAAAGATGAACAACAGAGAAAAAATGAAGAGTAAGATGAAAGAAACTTAGACTGATCAAAAAGACGTATAACAATCTGATTAAAACTAATCACTATATTAGATCAGATCAGATCAGATCAAGGTTAGGTTAGTTTTGGTTAGATAAGGTCAGGTTAGGCTAGGCTAGGCTAGGCTAGGCTAGGCTAGACTTGTTTTACACAAGGTTAGGTTAGGTTAGGTTAGGTCAGGTTAGACTAGGCTAGCCTAGGCCAAGGTGGGTGGAGCTTTGCTGACGTCAGCAGGCAGACTTCCTCGCCTACCTCTCACCTCTTATAAACAGAACATTTTATGGTTCTATATACTGTACTTTGTTATCTCAGTATCTCACATAGAAAATAATACTAATAGAGAGTTTAATCTTGCATATAACTTTAGCTAAGGACACCAGTCAGTGTGGTGGGTGATACACAGAAGGAAAGGTTAAAAGAAAAACAATGTATTTCAGTTATAGTCTTGTATTTAAATAACTGCAGCTTAAGATAGGGTAATGATGACTATATATACAGTTGCCTACAGGAGTTCTTTTCCTCCCTGTTTGTCCATTATACTAATAATGTAGACATGAGGTGACAGGAGTTATGACTTCATATGATAAGTGTTACAGCCACTGACAACAGATTATCAGATTATGGGTGGTGTGGGGGGGGGCAGTTAGAGCAGGTGATCACAGGTGCTGCCTTTGCCTCCAGGTGTGAGTGATGTGACAGGAATTATGACCTCACAAGACAAGTGTTACCTTCACTGACACTTGTTTCATCAAAAGATTAAACACGTAGACGTTTACAGTCATCCATAGACTCACATTTATGGTACAACAGTTGCAGAAGTGCATGCAACACACCTGGTTCCACATTGAGCTGAGAATCCAACGATGCAGTGTACTGATAGATGGGAAACGAAATTGACTTCTATCAGGCAAGTAGTGATAAGCTTTCGGGCTTAAGCTGCGAAAGGTCAGTACTCGACTGATATCCTCCTCAGACCAGTATATTACAGGGACACCAGTTGAGAACAAAATCACTTGGGAAGAGAAAAAAAAACTACTAAACACATCATTAGTCGCAGCAGTAGCCTTGATAAAAGTATTTTCTCTTTGGTCTTGCAAATAAATCCTCTCCTTCTCCCATCCTTTTTTTTTTCTCAGTGAGAGGAACATCTCTCTCCCTCCTTACATCATCCAGTTCACGTTGTAAATCCACAGTGATCAGAACTGGTCTCTCTTCCTCTGACTTGTCTGCTACTATTAATGTTCCTATGTCCAATAGGGCACAGAGAGAGAGAGAGAGAGAGAGAGAGAGAGAGAGAGAGAGAGAGAGAGAGAGAGAGAGAGAGAGAGAGAGAGAGAGAGAATTGTAACTATGTACAATTGCCTACAGGATAACCTTTCCTCCCTGTTGTGCTCATTATATTAATAATGTAGACATTAGGTGAGGTTCTTAGATTAGACTTTTTGTGCAAGAGATAGGAAACGTAGGACTTAGGTGTGTTCTCCTGTGGCTGGGATAGGGCATGTAGCTGAGAGGATAGATAGAGTCTTGTCAGGGGAAGTACCAATCCGGTAGTGTGTCTTAGAGTAGGAGGCAACGACATAGGAAAGGTTAGGAGTGAGGAACTTTTCAGCAGGTATAGGGAGGCATTAGGGAAGATTAGTGATAGGGTAGGGAACCCAATAGTATGTGGTGTCTCGTCTAGAAGAGGAGTTGGCGGTGAAAGGCTGTCCAAGGCAATTGCTATAAATTGCCGACTGGAATAAAAAAAACATTGTGTAAGCAATGGTTGGGCGTTCATTGATAACTGGCGACGATTCTACGGCAACGACTACCTGTACAGTCGTGACGGGGTACACTTGTCTGGAGCGTGAAATTGTCACTCCGAAGGGGAAGTTTCGCCAGTAGATAGAGGGGAGTATAATTGGTTACTCAGAACAAGGGGTAAAACAGGACCAGGGAAGGGTAGGTTTAAATGTGTACTATACAAACAGTAGGAGCATTAGAAATAAAATAGACTTGCTGAGAGCGGTTGTATGTACTGAGAATGTAGACGTCATAGTAGCCACCTAAACCTGGATGAATCTGGCGAGCAAGAACTTTTTATCTGAGTAACACAAAGAAGGGTACAACCTTTTTCACAAGGACAGGGAAGGTAGGAAGGGGGGAGGAGTTGCACTCTTCGTCAGAGATACATTAAAATGGTGCATTAATAATACAATAAAGGGTGAAATAGGAACTGAGTCTGTATGGGTAGAAATGGCAGAAAGAAGCGAAAACTAATTATGGGAGTGATTTACCGGCCCCCAAGTCTTGGGAAAGAAGCAACTCAGCCCATATGGCAGGAAATGAGTAGGGCAGCAATATACAACAACCTATGCATTATGGGGGATTTCAACTTCAGAAATATTGACTGGGACAACATTGTAGGTGACTATGAATCTGAAGACTTCCTAGACGCAGTACAGGACAATTTTTTGAATCAACTAATTACAGAACCTACTAGAGGTGACAATATATTAGACCTAGTATGAACAAATAAAGAAAATATTATCAGAGATATCACAATAGGGGAAGAACTTGGGAACAGTGATCACAGAGAAATCAGGTTTACCCTAAATTTGGAAAGGAAAAATAATGAAAATATGGTCAGAGTCCCAGACTTTCCATCGGCGGATTATGAGGGGTTAAGAAGGTACCTAGGCTTAGTTTAGAGTGTGTTGTATACACAATGTCCCGAGAAAGCAGTCATGATTATAAGAACCAATTTCGTCTTTCACTGCTTTTGAAGGCTATTGACTTAAGGGGAGGGGGGGGGTGAGAGGCGTGGCCTAGAATGGCGGACAGGTGTAACGCTTGTCATTAATTAATAAAGAGCTTGTAAGCTGGTAAGATTAATTCGTCGAGGAATACGTCTCCTTTGTGAGTCAGCTTATTCACAACTTGATAACTCGGTTAAGCGAGATGTTTCCAGAAGTTGCTAACCATGTTAACAAGTTTAGCTAAGACGGTGACTATCGTGAAAGACTTTGGCTCCTCCTCGATAAAAAAGTCAACTTGTTATCTCAGCGTTCATGTAGAGCGGGGAATCATTAGTTTAGGCACAGCCGGTGTTTCGCATAGTGTATGTGTCTTAATATTGGCATAGTTTATGTGAGTATATGTTTGTTAGCATAGCATGTGTGTCTCAGTGTTGACATGCCGAGTATATCTCAGTTTTGGCATAGCGTGTGTAGTGCATTCCAGAGGCAGGCGAAGATTTACACCCTCAACTGACTGGGTTTCGTGTGTATTCCACTACAACAACGAGCATTGCCCAGCGTGCTTGTTCAGTTTACCTTCATCGCTCTTTAATACGTGGGAACAACACAAGAGGCGGTTTTCTGTACAGTCTTACAACACCAGTGACGATCAATCCTGTGTCGTCCAGGGCAGAGTTGGATCCTGATATCAATTATACAGACATTCCACTCCACCAATTCAATTTATCTCATTCCACTCTTAGATAAGGTGGATCAAAGGGTATAGAAATCTAGAAGGGTGAAATAACATTGGTGGAAAGCTAGAGTGGAAACCGACAGGAAAATACCTCCCCCTCCCCACAAAAATATTTAACACACGGGTAGAAAAATCAACACACATTGTATATATCCTGACTTTACACATGTAGTATACCAAGTGAATCTATAACACCCACGGAGATTCACAACACTTCAAACTAAACTATCTTACAAAGCCTAACGTGTCCTTAATTAGATCAGGTTGGGTATAGTGATTCTATTTCATCAGGTGAGGGTTGGGAAGCCTTGTGTTCTCCCGTTAAAGGACCAGCTTGTTACCTATGCCTGTAAACCTTTTTTTAAAACACAATTATGATTAGATTAGGTTAGGTTAGGTTAGGATAGGTTAAGTTAGATTGGGTGAAGTATGGTTAATCCGTGAATTAAAACAAAATTTTTAATCTTCGTTTCGTTAATCTGACAATTTATTTTCGTGGGAGTATCAACAGCAAGAAGCACCAGGGTTGTATGCAGAGATGGGGGCTACAAGCATAATGAATTAACGAGCTTCAAACACTAAACAACCTTGAATGACAGACCACAAACGACACAATCTCTTCCCCTGATAACACCAATTACTAGAAAAAAAAATATACCAGATTAAACTCTTCTTATACACAGGAAGAGCCAAGAGTGTTTAAAGGAAGTTAGTTTGATTTTCTATAATATCAGTAATATCGATTCTAACATTACAAAGTTGTTTATCCGTCAAAGACTTTTTATGCATTTTTATAATTTTATATTTATTCCCCGATATCCTGAGTATGTCCATTCGTGTGTTCGTTTCCGTGTATGATCATGTGTTATTGTGTTCGTGTGTCGTCCGTAGGTTCGTGTGTTCATCTTTCTAGGAAGGAAGTTTAACCCTGACAGCTTGAATAAAGGACCCTGGCCAAACTCTGTACCTGACATGACCCAACCTAACCTAAACACAATTTAAACTAAACTGAACACGACTAAACCATGCTGCTATCTATCTAAATTTTGTCAAGCTCAAATAATCCTTGTCACCACTGTCATACACCCACCAACCCACAGTCATACACCCATCAACCTACAGTCATACACCCATCAACCCACAGTCATACACCCACCAACCCACAGTCATACACCCACCAACCCAGTCATACACCCATCAACCTACAGTCATACACCCACCAACCCACAGTCATACACCCACCAACCCACAGTCATACAGCCACCAACCCACAGTCATACACCCATCAACCCACAGTCATACACCCATCAACCCACAGTCATACACCCACCAACCCACAGTCAAACAGCCACCAACCCACAGTCATACACCCACCAACCCGCAGTCAAACACCCATCAACCCACAGTCATACACCCACCAACCCACAGTCATACACCCACCAACCCACAGTCACACACCCACCACCCCACAGTCATACACCCACCAACCCACAGTCATACACCCACCAACCCGCAGTCATACACACCACCAACCCAGTCATACACCCATCAACCCAGTCATACACCCAACAACCCACAGGTAGCCATACACCCACCAAACCCACAGTCATACACCCACCAACCTGCAGTCAAACACCCATCAACCCACAGTCACACACCCACCAACCCACAGTCATACACCCACCAACCCACAGTCATACACCCACCAACCCACAGTCATGCACCCACCAACCCGCAGTCATACACCCACCAACCCGCAGTCATACACCCATCAACCCACAGTCATACACCCGTCAACCCACAGTCATACACCCACCAACCCACAGTCATACACCCACCAACCCGCAGTCAAACACCCATCAACCCACAGTCATACTCCCACCAACCCACAGTCATACACCCATCAACCCACGGTCATACACCCACCAACCCACAGTCATACACCCATCAACCCACAGTCATACACCCACCAACCCACAGTCATACACCCACCAACCCACAGTCATACACCCAGCCTCTGTATCTGACTTTACCTGACCTGACTTAACCAGATCCAATCAAGAAACCCATTATTTTTCACCTCTATTACACCTTGAAGCAGGTATTGAGGCCACCTGACCTGACCTCAATTACTCTGCAGTATTCCCAAGGCATCTGACCACCTCTGCTAGCGTATTCGGTACACCTAAAATGACATGACCTGACCTGGCCTGATAATCACAACTCGAATTATGCAACTGAAGAACAACAACAACAATAAAAAGAACAAGAACAAAAAGAACAGCAGGATATAATTCCTATAGAACCTCATGACTAGTTTATTAATGCCTTAAGAAACACTAACAACAATCCTCAGCCAACACGGACCTACAAAAGATCAACAAGGTGACGACAACAACAGCTCAAACGCTCCAGCTTAACACCTACAAATTTCCGGGAGTTTAGTGTCGCTACATGAAACAAACACGGCGGCGAGTCCTACAGCTTCACACTGTAATGGTCGGCGGAGCAAAGGACGAGACAGCGACGCGTACTCATTGGTGGAGCTTTAATAACAACAGCATGTGGTAACTAGGAGATGTGTGTGTGTTGTGAGGTAGTGAAGGACCACATCTCACGTTTTGTGTTACACGTCAAAGACTGAACAATGTGAAGCAGCGGCCCTCACCCCACACCACGCTGCCTGTAGTAACACCACCGTTAATAAAGGACAAAACGATACAATATGGAGGTGGGGGGTGGCGTGTGGACAAGGCACGAGAGAGCGGCCTTGTTAATATGACGGTCACCAGTCACGGCCAACACCAGGTGGCGGGTGTAGCTCTTCCTGCTGAATAAAAACCAGGAGCGAGTTTGATGACGCTACACGAACACCGTCCTCAAGGGGGACATCTTGGACTCGAGTGTGAGAGCTAGAGACTCCCAAACAATCAAACACGTCTGGTTAATTCCTTCACTTTTATATAAGAACACATTCGTCTTCAACTAAACACGATTTCTTTTCCTTCTCCTAAAAATTCTCTTCGACTCAGGCTGAAATTCCAGGTCCCACTTGAAACAGGTAAAAATAAAATATATACTTGAAGAGAAAATGTAAATAGTGTGTTTGCGGCTGTGTGAAACTGATGGGCTTTCTTACCTAATTAACACTGTATATAATGGGTTTATGTTCAGTAAAGTCGTGATTAGTGGCGCGCGCCATCACCACTTCCCTCCTGCACCCTACACCCACCACGCCTCCCTCTTACCCAACTCCAACACTTGTAGCTACCCCTACCGCCCTTACCCTCCCCCGCCACACCACGCCTCTTGCCTACCTTACGCACTTGCATCACCACGCCCACCCACTCATCGTACACTAATAAGGTGATAAGATTACCTCATCATGACACCGGTGTGAATCAGCATCAGGAACTCACCTTCCCCTGCATCAAGGTGCCCACCCTCACTCACCCTACCTGGCAGCCACTCACCTGCGTATTATACCACCTGACACGGGAAATCACACACACACGGGATGACACGGAAGAACACAGTGCTTGTAAGGTAAATAGAAGCCAGTCTTAATGGGTCCCAACCTTAAACTATTAGGACTGAGGCCCATTAGTATTGAGAGCCGTCAGGATTGGGACTCATTAAGACTGAGTTCTATTAAGACTGGAACCATTAGGCCTGTGGTATCTTTGGACTGAGGCTCATTAGGACTGAGAACCATTGGAAATGTGACCAATTAGAATTGGGGCCCATTAAAACTGGGACCCAATAGGACTGGGGCCCATTAGGACTAGGGCCCATTAGGACAGGGGTTCATTTGATAAGATGCCCACCTAGTAAAAGTGCAAAAGAGGGCATGCAAGATTATTCTCTCTCCTTCCTACTCCACATATCAAGAAGCGCTCAACACACTGACCCTTTCGACTCTCACTGACCATCACCACGACCACATCTGCAAATTTGCTAAGAAGCTTCTACACCATCCTCGACACCGGCTCCTACTACCACCTGAGATCCCTAGCCCGAGAATTGCTGTTTGACACCACAACCGCATCCAGCCCATAAGTGCACGAACTGATGGCTATAAGAACAGCCCAGTCCCAACCATTGTGAAAATTATCAATAACTTGTAATAAACCAGTGTATTCACTCCCAGTAAATACTACTTCTTGCACTGTCACTATGTTGAAATGCACTGTAGTTTGAGCTTTTCCCCATCTAGTTATTATATATCTTATTTGTATCACTTATGTTACTTGTATATTATTTGTAATTCGAAACCCATTCCCCAAATATGTAACTGTATATTTTCAGCCTTCTGGCTGCCAAGCTCTTTCAATAAACCGTTAATTATTATTATTATTATTATTATTATTATTATTATTATTACTATTATTATTACACTTAATTCTACCAGTTGAATCACAGGTGATGGCCGTCAGCCACGGTAGTTGAACACCAACTCAAAACAAGGGTTCGACTCCCTAATGAGAAAAATGTCCAATAAACAACATTTCAGGTCAAGTTGTTTACATATTGAATGGGGGACGGCCATCTTGTTTCCCTTTTTCACCGGGGGAGTCTGCCGGCCGGTGTCACGACATGGCCGCCGGAGCCCATATAGCCCCTTTGTTACTACTGCTGCCGGATACACCTGTGTTGTAACCATAGGTGTATCTGGCACCTATACACACCTGCCTCGAAGTCAGGTGTAACCACCACCTGTACACACCTGTACATCACACACCACAACACCTTCCACACTCCCAACCAAACTTAAAGCAATTATTATATATCTATAGTGTAACTAACTACACATTACAATACACTGAAATAATAAAACAAAAATATATTCAGAATCTAAAAGAAGTATAGGAGAATAATCCTTAAATACAAACTCTATAAAACTTAATCTTGGTTACACCGCATTTTTTTCAGTAAGACAATATATATAATTACATTGGGCAGTCCATTACCACAAATTACACTGATAAACGGTATACTGAATTACAAGTCTCATAACTAAGTCTGGCTAAAACAGTGGTAGACATTGTTTAGACATAAGCCAGTTGACTGCTGAGGTGAACATTAAACTAGTATGATAAAAATAGCAACCAATGATTTGAAGATTAATTAATGTAAATGTGAAATACCTAAGAGAATAGCAAATAAATAAAATACACCAACGCGATAAATAAATAAGAATGAATGGAAAATTATTGAACAATAAAATGAAAATAAGAAAACGAATAAACAGCAAAATGAAAATAAGTAAGAATAAAAAAAAGAATAACAATTACTACAATAAAACTAAATAAAACAAAATAAACAGAAAAGAATAAGAAACACAATAAATAAATAACACAGCAACACAAACAACATCATTTACTGTGTTACTTCACATCAACGTGTCCAACATTTGTCTTGACTCCATTTTCGTGAATATAACACACATCCCGGTAAAAAAAAAAAACACCAACGACAACAATAAATAAATAAACATTAAAAATAAAGTCAATATATTTTCCCTAAGATTTTTTTTACTACGAAGTCAGGGCAAAAAGTTTGTATACGAATCTTCCTCAACATAATGCGGGGAAGCAGTTCTTTCACCACAGTTATACTCGTAGGCTATACTGTAGAGATCCCCGTGTTCAGAATACAGAGCCACTTATTGACGGTACAGTTACAGCCATTTATTGACGGTACAGTTACAGCCACTTATTGACGGTGAGTAAATTAATGTTAAAATATCAATCTACCTTACCTACATCACCTCCTTAAGTAGATGGTATATTATCCAGCATGTCCAGGGAATACCCGAGGAACCGACTCTATTCAGAGATAGTGAAGAAAACAAATTAAGTGAGATAGTGGTGACTAGTAACGATGTTAGTAAGCAAATAGAAAAACTAAAGCCTAATAAGTCACCTGGTCCCGATGAGATATTTGCCAGAGTATTAAAGGAATGTAAGGAAGAGCTTAGTATGCCCTTAGCAAAGTTGTTTAACATGTCGACATTACTAAAAACGGGTGTAGCCAATTACCAGAATCTGGAGGATGGCAGATAACAATACCCGATTTTTCAAGAAAGAGATAGATCACTATCTGCTCTAACTACTACTTAATCAGTCCTAACGCATCAACCAATGTGACAGCCCAAATTACTGGAAGCAATCATTTCAAACTCTGTTCGAAATCTGCACTGGAGAAAGCACCAATTGATCCAATGGTTAGCACTGCTTCCCTAGCGGACGTTCTTGCCTAACTAATCTTCTTGACTCTTTTCTGTCAGTTTCCGAATCGATTGGGCGAGCTGCAATTATGATGCTGGTTTATCTACGACTTTACTTAGTGCAGCCTGACAGAGTCCCCGAAAAGACTAACGTTAGAAAGGTAGAGACAGCCTCATGGCATCAGGTGACGTCGTAAATGGATTAGAGAGTGGTTGGGACGAAGCAGCGGAGTGAATAGCGGCACTACGGTCCCGGTGAACCCAACGTCTGCGATGGAGTTCCCCAAGGCTCAGTACTTGGACCACTATTATTTATTATATACATAAACGACATAGATATCCGCATTGACAGCAACATAAGTAAATTTGCTGATGACACTAAAATAGGACGTGTTATCAAATCTGACGAGGACTCGGCAAAACTACAGGAAGATCTAAACAAATTTTTCGAATGGTCTGAAAAATGGCAGATTAAATTCAACGTCTACAAATGTAAAGTACTCAGTATAGGAGATGTAAACAGGGAAACCAGATACCAGAATGAACAACGATGCCATAGAAATCCGACTCTTGAGAGGAATTTGGAAGTAATGATAAAGTAGGAACCTTAAGCAAGTAAACAATGTGTTTTTGCTCGTAACAAGGCAAATAAAGTACTTGGGTTCATACAAAGGAGTGTTAGTTACAAGACTAGCGAGGTCATCCTAAAACTGTATCTTGCTCTTGTGAGACCACACCTGGATTACGCAGTTCAGTTCTGGTCACCGTATTACAGAATGGATATAGAATCCTTGGAAAGAATTCAGAGGAGAATGACAAGACTAATCCCGGGCATTAGGAACCTTGAGTATAGAGACAGGTTAAAGCTTCTTAATTTGCACTCCCTTGAGAGACGTAGAGCGAGGGGCGACCTGATAAAGGTGTATAAGTGGAAGGCAGGGCTAAACAAAGGTGACATTACAAAGGGACTCAAACTATCCAACCAGGAGCGAACTCGTAACAATGGTTTTAAATTAGACAAATTTAGATTTAGGCGTGAAATAGGTAAACACTGGTTTGGAAACAGAGTAGTGGATGAATGAAACAAGTTACCAAATATCATCATTAACTCGAATAAGCTGAATTGCTTCAAACATAGGTTGGATGCTCATATGAGCAATAGGGGTTGGGTGTAAACGGGACTGCCCAGTATGGGCCAATAGGCCCGCTGCAGTTTCCTCCATTCTTATGTTCTTATGTTCTTATGTATTGTCTAAAATAATACAGTATAATTGGTTATTTTACTTCAATTATGACTTTGTGTGATAATAGGACATAGTACCATAATAAACCTTTTCTCGAACTGTTAAATAACTCAACAAAAATAATAATAATCCATTCTAAACAACTGATTATCAGACGTAGATGTCATAATTCAGCTCATCATAATTATCCATACACTCTCGTGTATAAATTCCACCGTCAAAATTTGTATTGTCGGAAGAAGTTTTACTGTCTGAATGTCTGTCTAATTCTACAAAACCTCTCCGTTAGTATCCGTCTATTTCCTCTGTTACCTCATCACTTAAGAGTATTACAAAATATTACCACTGACTGTAACACCTGATGTGCAATGTGCATACTCATATTTATAATCCTGTGTATTTTGTAACTGAAAGAAAATACAGGTACAGGAATATTTAGTTACTCTTGCGGTATACAAAATCATACATCTATCTATCTATCTATCTACGGTATCTATCTATCTATCTATCTATCTACTGTATTTATCTATTTATATCAATTTTATAAACTCACCTGTACCATTAATCATCAGTATATTTATCTTAATCTTCTTCCCATTTTGATTTATTCCTCTTAACAATGTATGTATCTACACCCACAAACATACCTACTATCTACTCCCAAACACCCACAAACAAACCTACTATCCACTCCCTACACCCACAAACATACCTACTATCCACGCCCTACGCCCACAAACAAATTTACTATCCACGCCCTACACCCACAAACAAACCTACTATCCATGCCCTACACCCACAATCAAACCTACTATCCATGCCCCACACCCACAAACAAACCTACTATCCACGCCCCACACCCACAAACAAACCTACTATTCACGCCCTACACCCACAAACAAACCTACTATCCACGCCCTACACCCACCACAAACAAACCTACTATCCACGCCCTACACCCACAAACAAACCTACTATCCACGCCTTACACCCACAAACAAACCTACTAAACACGCCCTACACCTACAAACAAACCTACTATCCACGCCCTACACCCACAAACAAACCTACTATCCACGCCCCACACCCACAAACAAACCTACTATCCACGCCCTACACCCACAAACAAACCTACTATCCACGCTCTACACACAAAACAAACCTACTATCCGCCTACACCTAACAAACCTACTATCCACGCCCTACACCTAAACAAGCTACTATCACGCCCTACACCCCTGTAAACCTACTATATCCGCCCTACATACAAACAAACTTACTATCCGCCCTACACCCACAAACAAACCTATCTGTACCCTACTTTAAATCAAACCTACTATCATACTTACACCCACAAACAAACCTACTATACGCCCACCCACAAACATACCTACTATCCACGCTCTACACCCACAAACACACCTACTATCCACGCCCCACACCCACAAACAAACCTACTATCCACGCCCCACACCCACAAACAAACCTACTATCCACGCCCCACACCCACAAACAAACCTACTTTCCACGCCCCACACCCACAAACAAACCTACTATCCACGCCCTACACCCACAAACAAACCTACTATCCATGCCCTACACCCACAAACAAACCTACTATCCACGCCCTACACCCACAAACAAACCTACTATCCACGCCCTACACCCACAAACAAACCTTCTATCCACGTTCTACACCCACAAACACACACTACCCACCACCTACACCCACAATAGAGTAAAGGAGGAATACAGAGTGTACTTACTCAGGTTACCATACCACTCTGGGTGGTTGATCCTTAGTGCAGCAGGAAAGAGAAAAATTATAAGTGGGTCATTCTATTCCTCGTGTGATGGATGGAAGGATGGATGGATGGATGGATGGATGGATGGATGGGAGACTGAATGGGAGGATAGATGGGTAGATGGGTGACTGAATGGGATGAGAGATGGGTAGGTGGGTGAATCGGTGGATGGATAAACAGCTAACTGGATGAATGGACATATGGACTTGGATGGCATATTTGGATGTAAAACCCTACGATATGAAGAACATTTTGGACGTATAAACCCATGACAATTAACACCATTTTGGACTTACATCACAGGAAACAGGTAAAACATTTCTGTGATCGTCCTTCAATAATTCCATACGCCAACCTTACCTGCATTTATCTCATTTACAGTATAAAATTTTAGTGTTAATTTCAGCATCTGAATCAATCAATCAATCTCTCTCTCTCTCTCTCTCTCTCTCTCTCTCTCTCTCTCTCTCTCTCTCTCTCTCTCTCTCTCTCTCTCAAGATGGAAAATTTCATGACGTAAAATCCGATGAAAACTCGACCCTGTTTATACGTGTTGCTTCGAGGTTTTGTTTTCACGTTAACCTCATGTTTCGTTTCGATAAATGACACATATCACAGGAGGTGAACTACAAACTGAACTTTGACCTGACACCAACGACCGACCGACGGAAGATGGGGCTTCGAGTTTAGTCGTATCCATTTGAGAGTTTTATGAATGTGAAGCCCCGAATTAGTCAACAAACCCTACAGCTCAATTTGGATTCGAACTTGTGCATCTTGTTCTTGAATCAGAACCTTATCTCACACATATATAGGGGTTAGGTTAGGTTGGGTTGGGTTAGGTTGGGTTAGGTTGGGTTGGGTTAGGTTAGATTGGGTTAGGTTAGGTGAGCCGTGTCCATCACAAGCAGACAATTATCCCCGTCCACCAGATCTTCCCTTTAACAAATCAGGCCGCACCTCAATTATGCGGTTCAGTTCTGGTGCCCCTATTATAGAATGGATATAAATTCACTAGAGTCGGTGCAGCGAAGAATGACAAAAATGATTCCGGGACTTAGAAACCTTCCATATCAGGGATGGTTACAGAAACTTGCGCATTTCCTGAAAAGACAGTGAAGTCATGATACAGAAATAATTTAAGTGGAGTGAAAGGGATATCAAAGAATATAAATAAAGATATATATATCTAGACAGAATGGAACAAAACATAGATTCAAGTTGGATAGTTTGGGTTTGAGGGAATAGAAACAGGTTCACAAATAGGGTGGACGGTGGAACAAACACTTAACTTTGTAATGAGCCAGATAGATTCATGGATGATAGAGAGTGGTAGTAACTCTCGACAGGAGCTGTCATGCACAGGCCAACCGGCCTATTGCAGACTCCTTATTTTCTTATGTTCTTATGTTCTTAAATCCTCAGCTGTTCTTATGTTCTTAAATCCTCAACATAAAAGACAAATTCACCTCCATGTGTTAAAATCTTACTACACTACATTACCGTCACCACTATACCAAACCTGTGTAATATTAACACACTAATACACTATTAAGACATCACCAAATCCATCAATAAACAGTACATCTTTCTTTACACTTGATTAGAAAGAAAAACAGGAAAATATGCCCAGAATCTCAATTTCATTCACTAACATTACGAAAAATTACAAGAGTTAAGAGTCAAAGCAAGATATGTACTGTACGCAATGTTGATGTTATTTTGTTCGCCATCATTGTGTCCTAAAGTTAATCTGTTTTTTGAAGTATATCCTCGGACTTGGGAACAAATCATCATGTGTACCTTTGAGTATTAAGGTCTTGATCCATTTCCTTGATGTCTACCGTTTGGAACAGGTAACACCACCACAATTGTTTTAACCAAGACGAAAACGGACGAAAAAAAAAGCTTCTACAAATATCAAGTATTAATTTTCTCTCTTTACAGGATCTAATACTCTTGGAAATGTGTTTAAATTAATCTGATTTGTTTTCATTTATTGTCGATCCTTCATAAGAGGACTCGTGGATCCCCCGAGCCTAGCCGGCCATTTTGTTTACATTTTTCGGTCGCTCTAAAATACCATTAAAACAATATTTAGTATAAACGTTTGGCTCAACTGATGATCTCAAACATGTCCCAACATTTTT
>NW_024731144.1:0-7465 GCF_018991925.1 Homarus americanus | reverse complement strand
GCTGCCGGCGCCGAGGATAGCAAGAGAAGGTGCAGTTTGATCTGATCATCTTTTTTGCTATTTCTCTAAGGCCAACGTGCGGTCCCTCGCCCAATGTCTTCTGCCTTGCTGTAGGTCGAGGAGCGGATAAGGGAGGAGATAGGCACACACGGTGCCGCTGCCGGCGCCGAGGATAGCAAGAGAAGGTGCTGTTTGATCTGATCATTTGGTTTGCTATTTCTCTAAGGCCAACGTGCGGTCCCTCGCCCAATGTCTTCTGCCTTGCTGTAGGTCGAGGAGCGGATAAGGGAGGAGATAGGCACACACGGTGGCGCTGCCGGCGCCGGGGATAGCAAGAGAAGGTGCAGTTTTATCTGATCATCTGGTTTGCTATTTCTCTAAGGCCAACGTGCGGTCCCTCGCCCAATGTCTTCTGCCTTGCTGTAGGTCGAGGTGCGGATAAGGGAGGAGATAGGCACACACGGTGGCGCTGCCGGCGCCGTGGATAGCAAGAGAAGGTGCAGTTTGATCTGATCATCTGGTTTGCTATTGCTCTAAGTCCAACGTGCAGTCCCTCGCCCAATGTCTTCTGCCTTGCTGTAGGTCGAGGAGCGGATAAGGGAGGAGATAGGCACACACGGTGCCGCTGCCGGCGCCGATGATAGCAGGAGAAGGTGCAGTTTGATCTGATCATCTGGTTTGCTATTTCTCTAAGGCCAACGTGCGGTCCCTCGCCCAATGTCTTCTGCCTTGCTGTAGGTCGAGGAGCGGATAAGGGAGATAGGCATTACTGATGCGCTGCTTTGGCGCGAGGATAGCAAGAGTAGGGTTGGTGCTGCTTGATCTGATCATCTGGTTTGCTATTTCTCTAAGGCCAACGCAGGTCTCGGCTGAATGTCTTTCGCCTTGCTGTAGGCTTCCAGGAGCGGATATGAGGAGTAGGGTAATATTTGTGGTACATGGCGCCGAGGATAGCAAGAGAAGGTGCAGTTTGATCTGATCATCTGGTTTGCTATTTCTCTAAGGCCAACGTGTGGTCCCTCGCCCAATGTCTTCTGCTTTGCTGTAGGTCGAGGAGCGGATAAGGGAGGAGATAGGCACACACGGTGGCGCTGCCGGCGCCGTGATTAGCAAGAGAAGGTGCAGTTTGATCTGATCATCTGGTTGCTATTTCTCTAAGGCCAACGTGCGGTCCCTCGCCCAATGTCTTCCGCCTTGCTGTAGGTCGAGGAGCGGATAAGGGAGGAGATAGGCACACACGGTGGCGCTGCAGGCGCCGAGGATAGCAAGAGAAGGTGCAGGTTGATCTGATCATCTGGTTTGCTATTTCTCTAAGGCCAACGTGCGGTCCCTCGCCCAATGTCTTTTGCCTTGCTGTAGGTCGAGGAGCGGATAAGGGAGGAGATAGGCACACACGGTGCCGCTGCCGGCGCCGAGGATAGCAAGAGAAGGTGCAGTTTGATCTGATCATCTGGTTTGCTATTTCTCTAAGGCCAACGTGCGGTCCCTCGCCCAATGTCTTCTCCCTTATCAGCTCCTCGACCTACAGCAAGGCAGGAGATAGGCACACACGGTGGCACTGCCGGCGCCGAGGATAGCAAGAGAAGGTGCAGTTTGATCTGATCATCTGGTTTGCTATTTCTCTAAGGCCAACGTGCGGTCCCTCGCCCAATGTCTTCTGCCTTGCTGTAGGTCGAGGAGCGGATAAGGGAGGAGATAGGCACACACGGTGGCACTGCCGGCGCCGAGGATAGCAAGAGAAGGTGCAGTTTGATCTGATCATCTGGTTTGCTATTTCTCTAAGGCCAACGTGCGATCCCTCGCCCAATGTCTTTTGCCTTGCTGTAGGTCGAGGTGCGGATAAGGGAGGAGATAGGCACACAAGGTGGCGCTGCCGGCGCCGAGGATAGCAAGAGAAGGTGCAGTTTGATCTGATCATCTGGTTTGCTATTTCTCTAAGGCCAACGTGCGGTCCCTTGCCCAATGTCTTCTGCTTTGCTGTAGGTCGAGGAGCGGATAAGGGAGGAGATAGGCACACACGGTGGCGCTGCCGGCGCCGAGGATAGCAAGAGAAGGTGCAGTTTGATCTGATCATCTGGTTTGCTATTTCTCTAAGGCCAACGTGTGGTCCCTCGCCCAATGTCTTCTGCCTTGCTATAGGTCGAGGTGCGGATAAGGGAGGAGATAGGCACACACGGTGGCGCTGCCGGCGCCGAGGATAGCAAGAGAAGGTGCAGTTTGATCTGATCATCTGGTTTGCTATTGCTCTAAGTCCAACGTGCAGTCCCTCGCCCAATGTCTTCTGCCTTGCTGTAGGTCGAGGAGCGGATAAGGGAGGAGATAGGCACACACGGTGGCGCTGCCGGCGCCGAGGATAGCAAGAGAAGGTGCAGTTTGATCCTGATCATCTGGTTGCTATTTCTCTAAAGACCAACGTCGCGGTCCACCGCCCAATGTTTTTCTGCCTTGCTGTAGGTCGAGAGCCCGGATTAGGGAGGGAGATGAGCACCTGCGATTGGTGCTGCAAGCGCTGAGGATAGCAAGAGCTGCAGTTTGATCTGATCATCTGGTTTGCTATTTCTCTAAGGCTAACGATGCGGTCCCTCGCCCAATGTCTTCTGCCTTGCTGTAGGTCGGGAGGCGGATAAAAGGAGAAGATAGGCACACACGGTGGCGCTGCCGGCGAGGATAGCAAGAGAAGGTGCAGTTTGATCTGATCATCTGGTTTTGCTATTTCTCTAAGGCCAACATGCAGTCCCTATTGTGTCTTCTGCCTTGCTGTGGGTCGGGAGCGGATAAGGGAGGAGATAGGCACACATAGTGGCGCTGCGGCCTCGGATAGCTCGAGGTGCAGTTGATCTGATCATCTGGTTTGCTATTTCTCCTAAGGCCAACATTTTGGTCCCTAAGCCCAATGTCTTCTGCTTTGCTGTAGGTCGGCAGAAGGAGATAGGCACACACGGTGGCGCTGCCGGCGCCGAGGATAGCAAGAGAAGGTGCAGTTTGATCTGATCATCTGGTTTGCTATTTCTCTAAGGCCAACGTGCAGTCCCTCGCCCAATGTCTTCTGCCATGCTGTAGGTCAAGGAGCGGATAAGGGAGGAGATAGGCACACACGGTGGCGCTGCCGGCGCCGAGGATAGCAAGAGAAGGTGCAGTTTGATCTGATCATCTGGTTTGCTATTTCTCTAAGGCCAACGTGCAGTCCCTAAAAGCCCAGCTGTCTTCTGCCTTGCTGTAGTCGAGGAAGCGGATAAGGGAGAGATAGGCACACACAGTGGCGCTGCCGGCACTCGGGGATAGCAAGAAGGTGCAGTTTAGTCTGATCATCTGGTTTTTGCTATTTCTCTAAGACCCAACGTCTGGGTCCCTCGCCAATGTCTTCCATTATTGCTGTAGCCAGGTCGGGAGGCGGATAAGGGAGGAGATAGGCACACACGGTGGCGCTGCCGGAGCCGAGGGATAGGAAGAGAAGGTGCAGTTTGATCTGATCATCTGGTTTGCTATTTCTGTAAGGCCAACGTGCGGTCCCTCGCCCAATGTCTTCCGCCTTGCTGTAGGTCGAGGAGCGGATAAGGGAAGAGATAGGCACACACGGTGGCGCTGCCGGCGCCGAGGATAGCAAGAGAAGGTGCAGTTTGATCTGATCATCTGGTTTGCTGTTTCTCTAAGGCCAACGTGCGGTCCCTCGCCCAATGTCTTCCGCCTTGCTGTAGGTCGAGGAGCGGATAAGGGAGGAGATAGGCACACACGGTTGCGCTGCCGGCGCCGAGGATAGCAAGAGAAGGTGCGGTTTGATCTGATCATCTGGTTTGCTATTTCTCTAAGGCCAACGTGCGGTCCCTCGCCCAATGTCTTCTGCCTTGCTGTAGGTCGAGGTGCAGATAAGGGAGGAGATAGGCACACACCGTGGCGCTGCCGGCGCCGAGGATAGCAAGAGAAGGTGCAGTTTGATCTGATCATCTAGTTGCTATTTCTCTAAGGCCAACATGCGGTCCCTCGCCCAATGTCTTCTGCCTTGCTGTAGGTCGAGGAGCGGATAAGGGAGGAGATAGGCACACATAGTGGCGCTGCCGGCGCCGAGGATAGCAAGAGAAGGTGCAGTTTGATCTGATCATCTGGTTTGCTATTTTTCTAAGGCCAACATGCGGTCCCTCGCCCAATGTCTTCTGCTTTGCTGTAGGTCGAGGAGCGGAAAAGGGAGGAGATAGGCACACATGGTGGCGCTGCCGGCGCCGAGGATAGCAAGAGAAGGTGCAGTTTGATCTGATCATCTGGTTTGCTATTTCTCTAAGGCCAACGTGCGGTCCTTCGCCCAATGTCTTCTGCCTTGCTGTAGGTCGAGGAGCGGATAAGGGAGGAGATAGGCACACACGGTGGCGCTGCCGGCGCCGAGGATAGCAAGAGAAGGTGCAGTTTGATCTGATCATCTGGTTTGCTATTTCTCTAAGGCCAACGTGCGGTCCCTCGCCCAATGTCTTCTCCCTTATCAGCTGCTCGACCAACAGCAAGGCAGGAGATAGGCACACACGGTGGCGCTGCCGGCGCCGAGGATAGCAAGAGAAGGTGCAGTTTGATCTGATCATCTGGTTTGCTATTTCTCTAAGGCCAACGTGCGGTCCCTCGCCCAAAGTCTTCTGCCTTGCTGTAGGTCGAGGAGCGGATAAGGGAGGAGATAGGCACACACGGTGGCGCTGCCGGCGCCGAGGATAGCAAGAGAAGGTGCAGTTTGATCTGATCATCTGGTTTGCTATTTCTCTAAGGCCAACGTGCGGTCCCTCGCCCAATGTCTTCTGCCTTGCTGTAGGTCGAGGTGCAGATAAGGGAGGAGATAGGAACACACGGTGGCGCTGCTGGCGCCGAGGAAAGCAAGAGAAGGTGCTGTTTGGTCTGATCATCTGGTTTGCTATTTCTCTAAGTCCAACATGCGGTCCCTCGCCCAATGTCTTCTGCCTTGCTGTAGATTAGGAGGCCCGGATAAGGGGAGAAGATAGGCACACATGGTAAGCTGCCGGCAGCGAGGATAGCAAGAGAAGGTGCAGTTTGATCTGATCATCTGGTTTGCTATTTCTCTAAGGCTAGCAATCCCGGACCCTCGCCCAATATCTTCTGCCTTGCTGTAGGTCGAGGAGGCGGATAAGGGAGAAGATGGAAGGCGCATATGCAGGTGGCGCTGCCAGCTGAGGATAACAGAGGTGCAGTTTGATCTGATCATCTGGTTTGCTATTTCTCTAAGGTAGCGATGCGGTCCTTAGCCCAATGTCTTCTGCTTTGCTGTAGGTCGAGGCGGATAAAAAGGAGAATAGGCACACAAGGTGGCGCTGCCAAGCACCGAGGATAGCAAGAAGGTGCAGTTTGTTCTGATCATCTGGTTTGCTATTTCTCCTAAGGCCAACGTGCGGTCCCGCCCAATGTCTTCTGCCTTGCTGTAGGTCGAGGAGCGGATAAGGGAGGAGATAGGCACACACGGTGGCGCTGCCGGCGCCGAGGATAGCAAGAGAAGGTGCAGTTTGATCTGATCATCTGGTTTGCTATTACTCTAAGGCCAACGTGCGGTCCCTCGCCCAATGTCTTCTGCCTTGCTGTAGGTCGAGGTGCGGATAAGGGAGGAGATAGGCACACACGGTGGCGCTGCCGGCGCCGAGGATAGTAAGAGAAGGTGCAGTTTGATCTGATCATCTGGTTTGCTATTTCTCTAAGGCCAACGTGCGGTCCCTCGCCCAATGTCTTCCGCCTTGCTGTAGGTCGAGGAGCGGATAAGGGAGGAGATAGGCACACACGGTGGCGCTGCCGGAGCCGAGGATAGCAAGAGAAGGTGCAGTTTGATCTGATCATCTGGTTTGCTATTTCTCTAAGGCCAACGTGCGGTCCCTCGCCCAATGTCTTCCGCCTTGCTGTAGGACGAGGAGCGGATAAGGGAAGAGATAGGCACACACGGTGGCGCTGCCGGCGCCGAGGATAGCAAGAGAAGGTGCAGTTTGATCTGATCATCTGGTTTGCTATTTCTCTAAGGCCAACGTGCGGTCCCTCGCCCAATGTCTTCTGCCTTGCTGTAGGTCGAGGAGCGGATAAGGGAGAAGATAGGCACACATGGTGGCGCTGCCGGCGGCGAGGATAGCAAGAGAAGGTGCAGTTTGATCCTGATCATCTGGTTTGCTGTTTCTCTAAAGACCCAACGTCGCGGTCCCTCGCCCAATGTCTTTCGCCTTGCTGTAGATCGAGGCGGATAAAGGAAGATAGGCACACGGTGGCGCTGCCGGCACCGGATAGCAAGAGAAGGTGCAGTTTGATCTGATCATCTGGTTCAGCGTGCGGTCCCTCGCCCCAATGTCTTCCGCTTGCTGTAGGTCGAGGCGGATAAGGGAGGAGATAGGCACACACGGTGGCGCTGCTGGCACCCGAAGATAGCAAGAGAAGGTTTTGATTTGAATCTGATCATCTGGTTTTGCTATTTCTCTAGGCCAGCGATGCGGTCCCTCGCCCAATGTCTTCCGCCTTGCTGTAGGTCGAGGAGCGGATAAGGGAGGAGATAGGCACACACGGTGGCGCTGCCGGCGCCAAGGATAGCAAGAGAAGGTGCAGTTTGATCTGATCATCTGGTTTGCTATTTCTCTAAGGCCAACGTGTGGTCTCTCGCCCAATGTCTTCCGCCTTGCTGTAGGTCGAGGAGCGGATAAGGGAAAAGATAGGCACACACGGTGGCGCTGCCGGCGCCGAGGATAGCAAGAGAAGGTGCAGTTTGATCTGATCATCTGGTTTGCTATTTCTCTAAGGCCAACGTGCGGTCCCTCGCCCAATGTCTTCTGCCTTGCTGTAGGTCGAGGAGCGGATAAGGGAGAAGATAGGCACACACGGTGGCACTGCCGGCGCCGAGGATAGCAAGAGAAGGTGCAGTTTGATCTGATCATCTGGTTTGCTATTTCTCTAAGGCCAACGTGCGGTCCTTCGCCCAATGTCTTCTGCCTTGCTGTAGGTCGAGGAGCGGATAAGGGAGGAGATAGGCACACACGGTGGCGCTGCCGGCGCCGAGGATAGCAAGAGAAGGTGCAGTTTGATCTGATCATCTGGATTGCTATTTCTCTAAGGCCAACGTGCGGTCCCTCGCCCAATGTCTTCTGCCTTGCTGTAGGTTGAGGAACGGATAAGGGAGGAGATAGGCACACACGGTGGCGCTGCCGGCGCCGAGGATAGCAAGAGAAGGTGCAGTTTGATCTGATCATCTGGTTTGCTATTTCTCTAAGGGCAACGTGCGGTCCCTCGCCCAATGTCTTCTGCCTTGCTGTAGGTCGAGGAGCGGATAAGGGAGGAGATAGGCACGCACGGTGGCGCTGCCGGCGCCGAGGATAGCAAGAGAAGGTGCAGTTTGATCTGATCATCTGGTTTGCTATTTCTCTAAGGCCAACGTGCGGTCCCTCGTCCAATGTCTTCTGCCTTGCTGTAGGTCGAGGAACGGATAAGGGAGGAGATAGGCACACATGGTGGCGCT
>NW_024731143.1:0-59839 GCF_018991925.1 Homarus americanus | reverse complement strand
ACTCCCAGGAACACCTCAGACACTCCCAGGTGCACCTCAAACCTCCCAGGTGCACCTCAGATCCCAGGTGCACCTCAGACACTCCCAGGTGCCACCTCTGACCTCCCAGCTGCACCTCTGACACTCCCAGGTACACCTCTGACACTCCAGGTACACCACTGACATTCCCAGGTGCACCCTGACACTGAGTACTCGAACACTCAGGTGGCTGACACTCCAGGTACCTCTGACACTTCAGGTACACCCTGACACTCCCAGGAACACCATGACACTCCCAGGTACACCTCAGACTCTCCCAGGTAACCTCAGACCTCCCAGTGCCACCTCAGACACTCCCAGGTACACCCTGACACTCCCAAGTACACCTCAACTCCCAGGTACCTCAGACACTCCCAGGTGCACCTCAGACACTCCCAGGTGCACCTCAGACACTCCCAGGTGCCTCAGACACTCCAGGTGCCTCAGACACTCCCAGGTGCACCTCAGACCTCCCAGGTGCACCTCCGACACTCCCAGGTACACCTCACACTCCCAGGTACACCTCTGATACTCCAAGGTACACCGCTGACACTCCCAGGTACCTCTGACACTCCCAGGTACACCTGGCCTCCCAGGTACTCCTCTGACACTCCCAGGTACTCCTCCGACACACCAGGTACACCGCTGACACTCCCAGATACACCTCAGACACTGACAGGTACACTTCTTGCTCTCCAGGTACACCTCTCACACTCCCAGGTACACCTCTGACACTCCCAGGTACTCCCCAGCACTCCCTGGTACTCCTCTGACACACTAGGTACACCTCAGACACTCCCAGGAACACCTCAGACACTCACAGGTACACCTCTGACACTCAGAGTTACACCTCTGACACTCCCAGGTAACCTCTGACACTCCTGGTACTCCTCTGACCTCCCAGGTACACCTCAGACACTCCCAGGTACACCTCAGACACTCCCAGGTACACCTCAGACACTCCCAGGTACACCTCAGACACTCCCAGGTACACCTCCGACACCTCCAGGTACACCTCCGACACTCTCAGGTACACCTCTGACACTCTCAGGTACACCTCTGACACTCCCAGGTACCTCAGACACTCCCAGGTACACCTCAGACACTCCCAGGTACACCTCAGACACTCCCAGCTACACCTCAGACACTCCCAGGTGCACCTCAGACACTCCCAGGTGCACCTCAGACACTCCCAGGTACACCACTGACACTGCCAGGTACACCTCAGACACTCCCAGGTATACAACTGACCCTCCCAGGTACACCACTGCCTCCCAGGTGCGCACCTGAACTCCCAGGCACACCTCTGACACTCCCAGGTACACCACTGACACTGCCAGGTACACCTCAGACCTCCCAGGTATACAACTGACACTCCCAGGCACTGACCTCCCAGGTGCACCCACTGACACTCCCAGGTACACCTCTGACACTCCCAGGTGCACCTCTGACACTCCCAGGTACAACTCGACACTCCTAGGTACACCTCTGACACCTGGGTACTCCTCTGACACTCCCAGGTACACCTCAGACACTCCCATTACACCTCAGACATCCCAGGTACACCTCAGACACACCCAGGTACACCCCGACACTCCCAAGTACACCTCCGACCTCCCAGGTACACCTCCGACACTTCAGGTACACCTCCGACACTCTCAGGTACCTCTGACACTCTCAGGTACACCTCAGCCTCCCAGGTACACCTCTGACACTCCCAGGTACACCTCTGATACTCCCAGGTACACCTCAGACACTCCCAGGTACACCTCAGACACTCCCAGGTACACTTCAGACACTCCCAGGTGACCTGAACCTCCAGGTACACCTCAGACACTCCCAGGTACTCCCCAGACACTCCCAGGTACTCCCCAGACACTCCCAGGTGCACCTCCTGACACTCCCAGGTACACCTCTGACACTCCCAGGTACACCACTGACATTCCCAGGTACACCCCTGACACTGCCAGGTACACCTCAGACACTCCCAGGTACACCTCAGACACTCCCAGGTACACCTCAGACACTCCCAGGTACACCTCAGACACTCCCAGCTACACCTCAGACACTCCCAGGTGCACCTCAGACACTCCCAGGTGCACTCAGACACTCCCAGGTACACCACTGACACTGCCAGGTACACCTCAGGCACTCCCAGGTAGCCACAACTGACACTCCCAGGTACACCACTGACACTCCCAGGTGCACCTTTGAACTCCAGGCACACCTCTGACCTCCCAGGTACACCACTGACACTGCCAGGTACACCTCAGACACTCCCAGGAATACGAGCCTCCCGGTACACCACTGACCTCCCAGGTGCACCACTGACACTCCCAGGTACACCTCTGACACTCCCAGGTGCACCTCTGACACTCCCAGGTACAACTCTGACCTCCTAGGTACACCTCTGACACTCCCAGGTTCACCTCTGATACTCCCAGGTACACCTCTGACCCTCCCAGGTACACCCCTGACCCTCCCAAGTACACCCCTGACACTCCCAGGTACACCACAGAAACTGCCAGGTACACCTCAGACACTCTCAGGTACACCTCTGACACTCTTTGGTACTCCTCTGACACTCCCAGGTACACCTCAGACACTCCCAGGTACACCTCAGACACTCTCAAGTACACCTCAGACATTCCCAGGTACACCTCAGACAATCCCAGGTGCACCCCTGACACACCCAGGTACACCTCTGACACTCCCAGGCACACATCTGACCCTCCCTGGTACACCTCAGACACTCCCAAGTACACCTCTGACACTCCCAGGTACACCTTTGACAATCCCAGGTATACCACTGACGCTCCCAGGTACACCAATGACACTCCCAGGTACTCCACTGACACTCCTTGGTACATCTGACACGCCCAGGTACACCTCAGACACTCTCAGGTACACCTCCGACACTCCCAGGTACAACCCTGACACTCCCAGGTACACCTCGGACACTCCCAGGTACACCTCCGACACTCCCAGGATCACCTCCGACACTCCCAGGTACACCTCCGACACTCAGCAGGCACACCCTGAGCACCTTATGGCCACCCTCTGACACTCCCAGGTACACCTCCGACACTCCCGTGTACACCTCCGGCACTCTCAGGGACACTTCTGACACTCCCAGGTACACCTCAGGCACTCCCAGGAACACCTCTGATACTCCCAGGTATACATCTGACACTCCCAGGTTTTCCACTGACACTACCAGGTACACCGCTGACACTGCCAGGTATACCTCAGACACTCCCAGGTACACCTCCGATACTCCCAGGTACACCTCCGACACTCTCAGGTACACCACTGACACTCCCATGTACACCTCAGACACTCCCAGGTACACCACAGACACTCCCAGGTACACCTCAGGCACTCGCCAAGTGCACCTCAGACACTCCCAGTTGCACGTCTGGCACTGCCAGGTACACCTCAGACACTGCAGGGTACACCTCAGACACTGCCAGGTACACCTCAGACACTGCCAGGTACATCTCAGACACTCTCAGGTACACCTCAGACACTCCTAGGTACATCTCTGACACTACCAGGTACACCTCTGACACTCCCAGGTACACCTCAGACACTCTCAGGTACACCTCAGACACTCCTAGGTACACTCTGACACTCCCAGGTACACCTCTGACACACACCCACAGGCACACCTGGACACCCCTGGCACCTCACACCTGCACACCTCAGACACTCCTACGTACACCTCTGACAGTCCCAGGTACACCTCAGACACTCCCAGGTACATCTCAGACACTCCTAGGTACACCTCTGACACTCCCAGGTACTCCTTTGACACTCCGTGGAACTCGTCTGACACTCCATGGTACTCCTCCTACACTCCCAGGTACACATCAGACACTCCCAGGTACACCTCTGACACTCCCAGGTACACCTCAGACACTCATAGGTACACCTCTGACACTCACTAGTACTCCTGTGACACTCCCAGATACACCCCAGACACTCCCAGGTACACCTCAGACACTCCGAGGTACACTTCAGACACTCCCAGGTACAAATCTGACACTCCCAGGTACACCGCTGTCACTCCCAGGTACATCCCCTGACACTCCCAGGTACTCCTTCTGACATTCCCTGGTACACCTCTGACACTCCCAGGTACACCTCCGTTACTCCCAGGTACACCTCTGACACTCCCAGGTACACCTCTAACACCCCCAGGTACACCTCTGACACCCCCAGGTACACCTCTGACACCCCCAGGTACACCTCTGACACTCCCAGGTACACCTGTGACATTCCCAGGTACACCTCCGACTCTCCCAGGCACACCTCAGACACTACCAGGTACACCACTGACACTCCCAGGTACACCACTGACGCTCCCAGGTACACCAGACAATCCCATTTCCTCTGACACTCCCAGGTACACCTCTGACACTCCCAGGTACTCCTCTGACACTCCGTGGTACTCCTCTGACACTCCGTGGTACTCCTCTGACACTCACAGGTACACCTCAGACACTCCCAGGTGCACCTCTGACACTGCCAGGTACACCTCAAACACTCTCAGGTACACCTCAGACGCTCCTAGGTACACCTCTGACACTCCCAGGTACACCTCTGACACTCCCAGGTACACCTCTGACACTCCCAGGTACACCTCTGACACTCCCAGGTACTCCTCTGACACTCCGTGGTCCTCCTCTGACTTTCCGTGGTACTCCGATGACACTCCCACGTACACCTCAGACACTCCTAGGTACACCTCAGACACTCCCATGTACATCTCAGACACTCCCAGGTGCACCCCTGACACTCCCATGTGCACCTCTGACACTGCCAGGTACACCTCTGACAGTCCCAGGTACACCTCTGACACTCCCAGGTACACCTCCGACACTCCCAGGTACACCTTAGACACTCCCAGGTATACCTCTGACACTCCCAGGTCCACTTCTGACACTCCCAAGTACACCTCAGACACTCCCAGGTGCTCCTCTGACACTGCCTGGTACACATCAGACACTGCCAGGTACACCTCAGACACTACCAGGTACACCTCAGACACTCTCAGGTACACCTCAGACACTCCTAGGTACACCTCTGACACTCCCAGGTACGCCTGTGACACTCCCAATACACCTCTGACACTCCCAGGTACACCTCAGACACTCCCAGGTACACCTCTGACACTCCCAGGTACACCACTGACACTACCAGGTACACCTCTGACACTCCCAGGTTCACCTCTGATACTCCCAGGTACACCTCTGACCCTCCCAGGTACACCCCTGACCCTCCCAAGTACACCCCTGACACTCCCAGGTACACCACAGACACTCCCAGGTACACCTCAGACACTCCCAGGTACACCTCTGACACTCCCTGGTACACCTCTGACACTCCCAGGTACACCTCAGACACTCCCAGGTACACCTCAGACACTCCCAAGTACACCTCAGACACTCCCAGGTTCACCTCAGACAGTCCCAGGTGCACCCCTGACACACCCAGGTACACCTCTGACACTCCCAGGCACACCTCTGACCCTCCCTGGTACACCTCAGACACTCACAAGTACACCTCTGACAATCCCAGGTACACCTTTGACACTCCCAGGTACACCACTGACGCTCCCAGGTGCACCAATGACACTCCCAGGTACTCCACTGACACTCCCTGGTACATCTGACACGCCCAGGTACACCTCAGACACTCCCAGGTACACCTCCGACACTCCTGGTACAACCTGACACTCCCAGGTACACCTCCTGGCCTCCCATTTTGCACCTCCTGACTCCCAGGTACACCTCCGACACTCCCAGGAACACCTCCACGACCTCCCACCTCCATTGCTCCCAGGTACACCCCTGACCTCGCAAGTACACCTCTGACACTCCCAGGTGCACCTCTGACCTCCCAGGTACACCCCTACAGCCACTCCCAAGTACACCCCCTGACCTCCCAGGCCCTGGTGCCTGGGCACCTCAGACACTCCCAGGTACACCTCTGACACTCTTTGGTACTCCTCTTACACTCCTAGGTACACCTCAGACACTCCCAGGTACACCTCAGACACTCCCAAGTACACCTCAGACACGCCCAGGTTCACGTCAGACAGTCCCAGGTGCACCCGTGACACACCCAGGTACACCTCTGACACTCCCAGGCACACCTCTGACCCTCCCTGGTACACCTCAGACACTCACAAGTACACCTCTGACAATCCCAGGTACACCTTTGACACTCCCAGGTACACCACTGACGCTCCCAGGTGCACCAATGACACTCCCAGGTACTCCACTGACACTCCCTGGTACATCTGACACGCCCAGGTACACCTCAGACACTCCCAGGTACACCTCCGACACTCCCAGGTACAACCCTGACACTCCCAGGTACACCTCTGACACTCCCAGGAACACCTCTGACACTCCCAGGTACTCCTCTGACACTCCGTGGTACTCCTCTGACACTCCGTGGTACTCCTCTGACACTCCCAGGTACACCTCAGACACTCCCAGGTGCACCTCTGACACTGCCAGGTACACCTCAGACACTGCCAGGTACACCTCAGACACTACCAGGTACACCTCAGACAATCTCAGGTACACCTCAGACACTCCTAGGTACACCTCTGACACTCCCAGGTACACCTGTGACACTCCCAGGTACACCTTAGACACTCCCAGGTACACCTCAGACACTCCCAGGTGCACCCCTGACACTCCCAGGTACACCTCTGACACTCCCAGGCACACCTCTGACCCTCCCTGGTACACCTCAGACACTCCCAGGTAAACCTCTGACACTCCCAGGTACACCTCTGACACTCCCAAGTACACCACTGACGCTCCCAGGTACACCAATGACACTTTCAGGTACTCCACTGACACTCCCTGGTACATCTGACAAGGTACACCTCAGACACTTCAGGTACACCTCCGACACTTCCAGGTACACCCCTCACACTCCCAGGTACACCTCTGACACTCCCAGGTACACCTCTGACACTCCCAGGTACACCTCCGACACTCCCGGGTACACCTCCGGCACTCCCAGGTACACTTCTGACACTCCCAATATACACCTCAGACACTCCCAGGTACACCTCTGATACTCCCAGGTATACATCTGACACTCCCAGGTACACCACTGACACTCCCAGGTACACTCCGACACTCCCGGGTACACCTCAGACACTCCCAGGTACACCTCAGGCACTCGCCAGGTGCACCTCAGACACTCCCAGGTGCACGTCTGACACTGCCAGGTACACCTCAGACACTGGTGCACCTCAGGCTGGTGCCTCAGACCTCCCAGGTACACCCCTGGCACTCCCAGGTACACCTCTGACACTCCCAGGTACACCTCTGACACTCCCAGGTACACCTTTGACAGTCCCAGGTACTCCACTGACACTCCCTGGTACACCTCAGACACTCCCAGATACACCTCTGACACTCCCAGGTACACCTCTGACACTCCCAGGTGCTCCTCTGACACTCCCAGGTACACCACTGACTCTCCCTGGAACTCCACTGACACTCCTTGGTACATCTCTAACACTCCCACGTACACCTCAGACACTCCCAGGTACACATCAAACACTCCCAAGTGCCTCAAACCTCCCCAGGTACACCTCAGACACTCCCAGGTACCTCCGATACTTCCAGGTACAAATCCGACACTCTCAGACACCTCTGACACTATCAGGTACAACTCTGACCTCCCAGGTACCTCAGACACTCCCAGGTACACCTCAGGAGCCTCCCAGGTACACCTCAGACACTCCCAGGTACACCTCAGACACCCAGGTGCACCTCAGACACTCCCAGGTGCACATCAGACACTCCCAGGTACACCACTGACACTGCCAGGTACACCTCAGACACTCAGGTATACAACTGAGCCTCCCAGGTACACCACTGAGCCTCCCAGGTGCACCTTTGACACTCCTGGGCACACCTCCTGACACTCACAGGTACACCACTGGCTGCTGCCAGGTACACCTCAGACCTCCCAGGTATACAGCAGGCACTCCCCAGGTACACCACTGAGCCTCCCGGGTGCACCTCTGACACTCCCAGGTACACACCTCTGGCACTCCCAGATTGCACCTCTGACATCCCAGGTACAGCTCTGACCTCCCAGGTGCAAGCTCTGAGGCACTCTAGGTACACCTCCTGACACTCCCTGGTATATCTGAGCCTCCCAGGTACACCTCAGACACTCCCCAGTTACACCTCAAGACACTCCCAGGTACACCTCAGACACACCCAGGTGCACCTCCGACACTCCCAGTACACCTCCGACACTCCCAGGTACACCTCCGACACTTCAGGTACACCTCCGACACTCTCAGGTACACCTCCGACCTCCTCAGGTACACCTCTGACACTCTCAGGTACACCTCCTGACACTCCCAGGTACACCTCTGGCCTCCCAGGTACACCTCTGATACTCCCAGGTACACCTCAGACACTCCCAGGTACACCTCAGACACTCCCAGGTACACCTGCTTGCTCCCAGGTACACCTCAGACACTCCCAGGTACTCCTCCAGACCTCCCAGAGACACCTCAGACACTCCAGGTGCCCTCAGTCACTCCCAGGTGCCTCAGACACTCCCCAGGAACACCTCAAACACTCCCAGGTACACCTCAGACACTCTCAGGTGCACACCTCAGACACTCTCAGGTGCACCTCAAAGGGCATACAGGTGCCTGAGACATAAAATTACACACCACTGACACTCCCAGATACACCTCTGACACTCCCAGATGCACCTCAGACACTGACAGGTACACTTCCACGTGCTCCCAGGTACACTCTCGCTCCCCAGGTACCTCTGATTCTCCCAGGTACTCCCACCCCGGCCTCCCTGGTACTCCTCCTGACACTCCCAGGTACACCTCCAGACACTCCAAGGAGCACCACAGACTGCTCACAAGGTACACCTCCTGACACTCCTACAGGTACCTCTGACCTCCCCAGGTACACCTCTGGCCTCCCTGGTGCTCACTCTGACAGTCCCAGACACACCTAAGACACTCCCAAGGTGCACCTCAGACACTCGCAGGTACACCTCAGACTACTCCCAAGTACACACCTCTGAACCTCCTAGGTGCACCTCAGACCTCCCAGGTACACCTCTGACACTCCCAGGTACAGCTCTGACACTCCCAGGTACACCTCCAGACACTCCCAGGTACACCTCAGACACTCCCAGGTACACCTCACCTCAGATGCACCTCAGACACTCGGGTACACCTCAGACACTCCCAGGTACACCTCCGACTTCAAGGTACACCTCCGACACTCTCAGACACCTCCCCAGCCTCTCAGGCCCACCTCGACACTCCCAGGTACACCTCAGACACTCCCAGGTACCTCAGACCTCCCAGGTACCTCAGACACTCCCAGGTACACCTCAGACACTCCCAGGTGCCCACTTCTTGAGACAATCCAGATTACCTTCAGACCTCCATGTACACCTCAGACACTCCCAGGTACACCTCAGACCTCCCCAGGTACACCTCAGACACTCCAAGGTGCACCTCAGACACTCCCAGGTGCACCTCCAGACACTCCCAGGTACACCACTGGCACTGCCAGGTACACCTCAGACACTCCCAGGTATACAACTGACACTCCCAGGTACCACCTCTGGCACTCGCAGGTGCACCTCCTGGCACTCCAGAGTACAACTCCTGACCTCCCTATAGGTACACCTCTGACCTCCCTGGTACTCCTCTGACACTCCCAGGTACACCTCAGGCCTCCCAGTTACACACCTCAGACACTCCCAGGTACACACCTCAGACACACCCAGGTACACCTCCGGCCTCCCAAATTACACCACCGACACTCCCAGCTACGCCTCCGACACTCCCAGGTACACCTCTGACACTCCTCAGGTACCTCTGACACTCCCAGGTACACCTCTGACCTCCCAGGTACACCTCTGATGCTCCCCAGTGCACCTCAGACACTCCCAAGGTGCACCTCAGACACTCCCAGGTACACTTCAGACACTCCCAGGTACACCTCAGTACTCCCAGACACACCTCTGGCCTCCTGGAACTCCTCCCACTCCCAGGTACACCTCAGACACTCCCAAGTACACCTCAAACACTCCCAGGTACACCTCCAGACACTCCCAGGTACACCTCCGATAGCACCAGGTACCGATCGACGCTCTCAGGTACACCTCTGACACTATCAGGGTACAACTCGACACTCCCAGGTACACCTCAGACACTGCCAGGTACACCTGCAGACACTCCCAGGTACCTCAGACTCTCCCAGGTGCACCCCTCCAGAAAGACACTCCAAGGTGCACCTCAGACACTCCCAGGTACACCACTGACACTGCCAGGTACACCTCAGACAGTCCCAGGTATACAACTGAGCACTTCAGGTACACCACTGGCCTCCCAGGTGCACCTTTGAACTCCCAGACACACCTCTGAGCACTCCCAGGTACACCACTGACACTGCCAGACACACCTCAGACACTCCAGGTATACAACTGACCTCCCAGGAGCACCTCTGACACTCCCAGGTGCACCTCTGACCTCCCCATGTACAACTCCTGACACTCCCTAGGTACATCTCTCTGACACTCCCTGGTACTCCTCACCAGGCACTCTCAGGTTTCCTCCTGACCTCCCAGGTACCTCCTGACACTCCCAGGTACACCTCTGATGCTCCCAGGTACACCTCAGACACTCCCCAGGTACACCTCAGACACTCCCAGGTACACTTCAGACAATCCCAGGTACACTTCAGACACTCCCATGTACACCTCAGACACTCCCAGACTGCACCTCAGACACTCCCAGGTACACCTCAGACACTCCCAGGTGCACCTCAGACACTCCAGGTGCACCTCGAACACTCCCAGGTACACACCACTGACACCTTGCCAGGTGGTACACCTCAGACACTCCGGGCAGCGGCGACGCCACACCTCTGACACTCGCAGGTCACTCTGACACTCCCAGGTACAACTCTGGCCTCCTAGGTACACCTCTGACACTCCCTGGGCCTCCTCTGACACTCCCAGGTACACCTCAGACACTCCCAATGAGATTACACCTCAGACACTCCCCAGGTACACCCCCTCAGACACACCCAGGTACACCTCCGACACTCCCAAAATTACACCACCGACACTCCCAGCTACGCCTCCCGACACTCCCAGGCCACACCTCCTGACACTCCTCAGGTACACACCCCTCCTGACACTCCCAGGTACACCTCTGACACTCCCAGGTACACCCTCTGATACTCCCAGGTGCCTCAGACCTCCCAGGTACACCTCAGACCTCCCAAGGTACGCCCCTGAACCCGCTCCCAAGGTGCACCTCAGACCTCCCAGGTGCACCTCTGACATCCCTGGAACTCCTCTGACCTCCCAGGTACACCTCAGACACTCCCAGGTACACCTGAGACACTCCCAAGAGTACACCTCAAAACACTCCCAGGTACACCTCAGACACTCCCAGTACACCTCGATACTTCCAGGTACAAATCCGACACTCTCAGGTACACCTCTGACACTATCCAGGTACAACTCTGACACTCCCAGGTACACACCTCAGACACTCCCAGGTACACCTCAGACACTCCCCAGGTACACCTCAGACACTCCCAGGTGCACCTCCAGACACTCCCCAGGTGCACCTCAGACACTCAGGTGCACATCCAGACACTCAAGGTACACCACTGACACTGCCAGGTGCACCTCAGACACTCCCAGGTATACAACTGACACTCCCAGGTACACCACTGACACTCCCAGATTGCGCAACTGACACTACCAGGCACACCTCTGACCTCCCCAGATTGCACCACTGACACTGCCAGGTTACACCTCCAGACACTCCCAGGTATACAACTGAGCCTCCACCCAGGTACACCGCGAGCACTCCCAGGTGCACCTCTGGCCTCCCAGGTACACCTCCTGACACTCAAAAGGTGCACCTCTTCAGCCTCCCAGGTACAACTCACAGGCCTCCCAGGTACAACTCTGACACTCCTAGTGCACCTCTGACACTCCCTGAGTGCTCTCTGACACTCCCAGGTACACCTCAGACACTCCCAGTTACCACCTCAGACACTCCCATGTACACCTCAGACACACCCAGGTACACCTCCGACCTCCCAAATTACACCTCCGACACTCCCAGGTGCACCTCCAGAGCACTTCCAGATACACCTCCGACACTCTCAGGTACACCTCCGACACTCTCAGGTACACCTCTGACACTCTCTCAGGTACCCACCTCTGAGGCCTCCAGGTACCTCTGACCTCCCCAGGTACACCCTCTGATACTCAGATTTGCACCTCAGACACTCCCAGGTACACCTCAGACCTCCCAGGTACACCTCAGACACTCAGGTACACCTCAGACACTCCCAGGTGCTCCTCAGACACTCCCAGAGACACCTCAGACACTCCCAAGGTACACCTCAGTCACTCCCAGGTGCACCTCAGACACTCCCAGGAACACCTCAAGCCTCCCAGATTGCACCTCCGAGACCTCCTCAGGTGCACCTCAGACACTCTCAGGTGCACCTCAGACGCTCCCAGGTGCACCTGAGACACTCAAGTACACCACTGACACTCCCAGATACACCTCCTGACACTTCCCAGACCACCTCAGACACTGACAATTTACACACTTCCGATACTCCCAGGTACACCTCACGCTCCCAGGTACACCTCTGGGATTACTCCCAGGTCCTCCACTGGCCTCCCTGGTGCTCCTCTGACACTCAGGTACACCTCAGACACTCCAAGGGAGCACCACAGACACTCACAGGTACACCTCTGACACTCACAGGTACACCTCTGACCTCCCAGGTACACCTCTGACACTCCTGAGGTTGCTCACTCTGACAGTCCCAGGTACACCTAAGACACTCCCAGGTACACACTCAGACACTCGCAGGTACACCTCAGACACTCCCAAGTACACCTCAGACACTCCCAGGTACACCTGGAACTTACTCCCAGGTACCTCTGAGCACTCCAGGTACAGCTCTGACCTCCCAGGTACACCTCCAGACACTCCCAGGTACCTCAGACCTCCCAGGTACACCTCCCACACACCTCCAGATACCTCAGACACTCCCAGGTACACCTCAGACCTCCCAGGTACACCTCCGACACTTCCAGGTACACCTCCGACACTCTCAGGTACACCTCTGAGCCACTCAGGTACACCTCTGTGACTACTCCCAAGGTGCACCTCAGACACTCCCAGGTACACCTCAGACACTCCCAGGTACCACCTCAGACACTCCCAGGTACACCTCAGACCTCCCAGGTACACTTCAGACAATCAGGTGCCTTCAGACACTCCCATGTACACCTCAGACACTCCCAGGTACACCTCAGACACTCCCAGGTACACCTCAGACACTCCCAGGTGCACCTCAGACACTCCCAGGTGCACCTCCAGACACTCCCAGGTACACCACTGACCTGCCAGGTGCACCTCAGACACTCCCAGATTCATACAACTGGCCTCCAGGTACACCTCTGACACTCGCAGGTGCACCTCAGCACTCCCAGGTGCAACTCTGACACTCCTAGGTGCACACCTCCTGACACTCCCTGGTACTCCTCTGACACTCCCAGGTACACCTCAGACACTCCCAGTTACACCTCCAGACACTCCAGATTGCACCTCAGACACACCCAGGTACACCTCCGACACTCCCAAATTACTACCGACACTCCCAGCTACGCCTGCGACTTACTCCCAGGTGCACCTCCTGACCTCTCAGGTACACCTCCTGGCCTCCCAGGTACCTCTGACACTCCCAGGTACACCTCTGATACTCCCAAGGTGCACCTCAGACACTCCAGGTGCACCTCGGAACCTCCCAGGTACACTTCAGACACTCCCAGGTACACTCAGACACTCCCAGGTGCACCTCTGACACTCCTGGAACTCCTCTGACACTCCCAGGTACACCTCAGACACTCCCAGGTACACCTCAGACACTCCCACAAGTACACCTCAAACACTCCCAGGTACACCTCAGACACTCCCAGGTACACCTCCGATACTTCCAGGTACAAATCCGACACTCTCAGGTACACCTCTGACACTATCAGGTACAACTCTGACTTATCCCAGGTACACCTCAGACACTCCCAGGTACACCTCAGACCTCCCAAGGTACACCTCAGACACTCCCAGATTTACACCTCAGACACTCCCAGGTGCACCTCAGACACTCCCCAGGTGCACATCAGACACTCCCAGGTACACCACTGACACTGCCAGGTACACCTCAGACCTTACTCCCAAGGTATACAACTGACCTCCCCAGGTACACCACTGACACTCCCAGGTGCACCTTTGACACTACCAGGCACACCTCTGACACTCCCAGGTACACCACTGACACTGCCAGGTACACCTCAGACCTCCCAGGTGACATACAACTGACACTCCCAGGTACACCACTGACTTGCTCCCAGGTGCACCTCTGACACTCCCAGTGCACCTCTGACACTCCCAGGTGCACCTCTGAGCACTCCCAGGTACAACTCTGACACTCCAGGTGCTCGGCCTCCTAGGTACACCTCTGACCTCCCTGGTACTCCTCTGACCTCCCAGGTACACCTCAGACACTCCCAGTTACACCTCAGACACTCCCAGGTGCACCTCAGACACACCCAGGAACACCCCTCCGACCTCCCAGAGTACACCTCCGACACTCCCAGGTACACCTCCGACACTTCCAGGTACACATCAGAGCACTCTCGGGTACCTCCGACACTCCTAGTACACCTCTGACACTCTCAGGTACACCTCTGGCCTCCCAGGTACACCTCCTGGCCTCCCAGGCGCACCTCTGAGTGCTCCCAGGTACACCTCCAGACCTCCCAGGTACACCACCTCAGACACTCCCAGGTACACCTCAGACTCCAGGTACACCTCAGACACTCCAGGTACTCCTCAAGACACTCCCCAGAACACCTCAGACACTCCCCAGGTACGCATCAGTCACTCCCAGGTACACCCCTCAGGAACACTCCAGGAACACCTCAAACACTCCCAGGTACACCTCCAGACACTCTCAGGTGCACCTCAGACACTCTCAGGTGCACCTCCAGACAGAACGCACCAGACACTCCCAGGTACACCTCAGACACTCGCAGGTACACCTCAGACACTCCCAAGTACACCTCAGACCCTCCCAGGTACACCTCAGACACTCCCAGGTACACCTCTGACACTCCCAGGTACAGCTCTGACACTCCCAGGTACACCTCCAGACACTCCCAGGTACACCTCAGACACTCCCAGGTACACCTCACCTCAGATACACCTCAGACACTCCGGTACACCTCAGACACTCCCAGGTACACCTCCGACTTCCAGGTACACCTCCGACACTCTCAGACACCTCCCCAGCCTCTCAGGTACACCTCGACACTCCCAGGTACACCTCAGACACTCCCAGGTACCTCAGACCTCCCAGGTACCTCAGACACTCCCAGGTACACCTCAGACACTCCCAGGTGCACTTCAGACAATCCAGGTACCTTCAGACCTCCATGTACACCTCAGACACTCCCAGGTACACCTCAGACCTCCCAGGTACACCTCAGACACTCCCAGGTGCACCTCAGACACTCCCAGGTGCACCTCCAGACACTCCCAGGTACACCACTGACACTGCCAGGTACACCTCAGACACTCCCAGGTATACAACTGACACTCCCAGGTACACCTCTGACACTCGCAGGTGCACCTCTGACACTCCAGGTACAACTCTGACCTCCCAGGTACACCTCTGACACTCCCTGGTACTCCTCTGACACTCCCAGGTACACCTCAGACCTCCCAGTTACACCTCAGACACTCCCAGGTACACCTCAGACACACCCAGGTACACCTCCGACCTCCCAAGTACACCACCGACACTCCCAGCTACGCCTCCGACACTCCCAGGTACACCTCTGACACTCCTCAGGTACCTCTGACACTCCCAGGTACACCTCTGACCTCCCAGGTACACCTCTGATACTCCCAGGTGCACCTCAGACACTCCCAGGTACACCTCAGACACTCCCAGGTACACCTCAGACACTCCCAGGTACACCTCAGAACTCCCAGGTACACCTCTGACCTCCTGGAACTCCTCCCACTCCCAGGTACACCTCAGACACTCCCAAGTACACCTCAAACACTCCCAGGTACACCTCCAGACACTCCCAGGTACACCTCCGATACTCCAGGTACAATCGACACTCTCAGGTACACCTCTGACACTCTCAGGTACACCTCGACACTCCCAGGTACACCTCAGACACTCCCAGGTACACCTCAGACACTCCCAGGTACCTCAGACACTCCCAGGTGCACCCTCAGACACTCCCAGGTGCACCTCAGACACTCCCAGGTACACCACTGACACTGCCAGGTACACCTCAGACACTCCCAGGTATACAACTGACACTTCAGGTACACCACTGACCTCCCAGGTGCACCTCTGAACTCCCAGGCACACCTCTGACACTCCCAGGTACACCACTGACACTGCCAGGTACACCTCAGACACTCCAGGTATACAACTGACCTCCCAGGTACACCTCTGACACTCCCAGGTGCACCTCTGACACTCCCAGGTACAACTCTGACACTCCCAGGTACATCTCTCTGACACTCCCTGGTACTCCTCAGACACTCTCAGGTACCCTCCTGACCTCCCAGGTACCTCCTGACACTCCCAGGTACACCTCTGATACTCCCAGGTACACCTCAGACACTCCCAGGTACACCTCAGACACTCCCAGGTACACTTCAGACACTCCCAGGTACACCTCAGACACTCCCAGGTACACCTCAGACACTCCCAGGTGCACCTCAGACACTCCCAGGTACACCTCAGACACTCCCAGGTGCACCTCAGACACTCCAGGTGCACCTCGGACACTCCCAGGTACACCACTGACACTGCCAGGTACACCTCAGACACTCCGGCAGCGGCACCCACACCTCTGACACTCCCAGGTCACTCTGACACTCCCAGGTACAACTCTGACCTCCCAGGTACACCTCTGACACTCCCTGGTACTCCTCTGACACTCCCAGGTACACCTCAGACACTCCCAGGTACACCTCAGACACTCCCAGGTACACCTCAGACACACCCAGGTACACCTCCGACACTCCCAAGTACACCACCGACACTCCCAGGTACGCCTCCGACACTCCCAGGTACACCTCCTGACACTCCTCAGGTACACCTCTGACACTCCCAGGTACACCTCTGACACTCCCAGGTACACCTCTGATACTCCCAGGTACCTCAGACCTCCCAGGTACACCTCAGACACTCCCAGGTACACCCCTGACCACTCCCAGGTACACCTCAGACCTCCCAGGTACACCTCTGACATCCCTGGAACTCCTCTGACCTCCCAGGTACACCTCAGACACTCCCAGGTACACCTCAGACACTCCCAAGGTACACCTCAAACACTCCCAGGTACACCTCAGACACTCCCAGTACACCTCGATACTTCCAGGTACACATCCGACACTCTCAGGTACACCTCTGACACTCTCCAGGTACAACTCTGACACTCCCAGGTACACCCTCAGACACTCCCAGGTACACCTCAGACACTCCCAGGTACACCTCAGACACTCCCAGGTACACCTCAGACACTCCCAGGTGCACCTCAGACACTCAGGTGCACATCCAGACACTCCAGGTACACCACTGACACTGCCAGGTACACCTCAGACACTCCCAGGTATACAACTGACACTCCCAGGTACACCACTGACACTCCCAGGTGCACCTGACACTACCAGGCACACCTCTGACCTCCCAGGTCACCACTGACACTGCCAGGTACACCTCAGACACTCCCAGGTATACAACTGAACTCCCAGGTACACCACGACACTCCCAGGTGCACCTCTGACCTCCCAGGTACACCTCTGACACTCAGGTGCACCTCTCAGCCTCCCAGGTACAACTCACACCTCCCAGGTACAACTCTGACACTCCTAGTGCACCTCTGACACTCCCTGGTACTCTCTGACACTCCCAGGTACACCTCAGACACTCCCAGTTACACCTCAGACACTCCCAGGTACACCTCAGACACACCCAGGTACACCTCCGACCTCCCAAGTACACCTCCGACACTCCCAGGTACACCTCCGACACTTCCAGGTACACCTCCGACACTCTCAGGTACACCTCCGACACTCTCAGGTACACCTCTGACACTCTCCAGGTACACCTCTGAGACCTCCAGGTACCTCTGACCTCCCAGGTACACCTCTGATACTCAGATTGCACCTCAGACACTCCCAGGTACACCTCAGACCTCCCAGGTACACCTCAGACACTCCCAGGTACACCTCAGACACTCCCAGGTGCTCCTCAGACACTCCCAGGGACACCTCAGACACTCCCAGGTACACCTCAGTCACTCCCAGGTACACCTCAGACACTCCCAGGTACACCTCAAACCTCCCAGGTGCACCTCAGACCTCCTCAGGTGCACCTCAGACACTCTCAGGTGCACCTCAGACACTCCCAGGTGCACCTGAGACACTCAAGTACACCACTGACACTCCCAGATACACCTCTGACACTCCCAGATCACCTCAGACACTGACAGGTCACACTTCCGATACTCCCAGGTACACCTCACGCTCCCAGGTACACCTCTGATTCTCCCAGGTACTCCACTGACACTCCCTGGTACTCCTCTGACACTCAGGTACACCTCAGACACTCCAAGGGAGCACCACAGACACTCACAGGTACACCTCTGACACTCACAGGTACACCTCTGACACTCCCAGGTACACCTCTGACACTCCTGGGTTGCTCCTCTGACAGTCCCAGGTACACCTAAGACACTCCCAGGTACACCTCAGACACTCGCAGGTACACCTCAGACACTCCCAAGTACACCTCAGACACTCCCAGGTACACCTCGACACTCCCAGGTACCTCTGACACTCCAGGTACAGCTCTGACCTCCCAGGTACACCTCAGACACTCCCAGGTACCTCAGACCTCCCAGGTACACCTCCACACACCTCCAGATACCTCAGACACTCCCAGGTACACCTCAGACCTCCCAGGTACACCTCCGACACTTCCAGGTACACCTCCGACACTCTCAGGTACACCTCTGACACTCAGGTACACCTCTGACACTCCCAGGTACACCTCAGACACTCCCAGGTACACCTCAGACACTCCCAGGTACACCTCAGACACTCCCAGGTACACCTCAGACCTCCCCCAGGTACACTTCAGACAATCAGGTACACTTCAGACACTCCCTTGGCACACCTCAGACACTCCCAGGTACACCTCGAGAACACTCCCAGGTACACACCTCAGACACTCCCAGGTGCACCTCAGACACTCCCAGGTGCACCTCCAGACACTCCAGGTACACACCACCTGACACCGCCAGGTACACCTCAGACACTCCCAGGTATCTGGCAACACTCCCCAGGTACACCTCCTGACACTCACCAGGTGCACCTCCTGACCTCAGGTACAACTCTGGCACTCCTAGGTGCACCTCTGACACTCCTGGTACTCCTCTGACACTCCCAGGTGCACCTCAGACCTCCCAGTTACACCTCAGACACTCCCGATTGCACCTCAGACACACCCAGGTACACCTCCGACACTCCCATTACACCACCGACACTCCCAGCTACGCCTCCGACACTCCCAGGTACACCTCTGACACTCTCAGGTACACCTCGGCCTCCCAGGTACACCTCCTGACACTCCCAGGTACACCTCCTGATGCTCCCAGGTACACCTCCAGACACTCCCAGGTGCACTCAGGCACTCCCAGGTACGCTTCAGACACTCCCAGGTACACCTCCAGACACTCCCAGGTACACCTCCTGACACTCCCCTGGAACTCCTCTGACACTCCCCAGGTGCACCTCAGACATCCCGGGTGCACCTCAGACACTCCCAAGTACACCTCAAACACTCCCAGGTGCACCTCAGACACTCCCAGAATTTCTTTACCTCGATACTTCCAGGTACAAATCCGACACTCTCAGGTACACCTCTGACACTATCAGGTACAACTCTGACACTTGGGTACCTCTCAGACACTCAGGTACACCTCAGACACTCCCCAGGTACACCTCGAACTTGCTCCCAGGTACACCTCAGACACTCCAGGTGCACCTCAGACACTCCCAGGTGCACATCGAACTTGCTCCCAGGTACACCACCCCAGCACTGCCAGGTACACCTCCAGACACTCCCAGGTATACAGCTGACACTCCCAGGTACACCACTGACACTCCCCAGGTGCACCAGCGACACTACCAGGCACCTCCTGGCCTCCAGGTACACCACTGACACTGCCAGGTACACCTCAGACACTCCCAGGTATACAACTGACCTCCCATTACACCACCAGCACTCCCAGGTGCACCTCCCCAGCCTCCCAGGTACACCTCCTGACACTCCAGGTGCACCTCTGACCTCCCAGGAGGCCACTCAGCCTCCAGGTAACTCACGGCCACTCTGGGGTACACCTCTGACCTCCTGGTACTCCTCCTGACACTCCCAGGTACACCTCAGACACTCCAGTTACACCTCAGACACTCCCAGGTACCTCAGACCTGGAACACCTCCGGCCTCCCAAGTACCTCCAAACACTCCCAGGTACCTCCGACACTTCCAGGTGCACCTCCGACACTCTCAGGTACACCCCCTCCGACACTCCCTGGTACACCTCTGGGCACTCTCAGGTACACCTCCTGACCTCCCAGGTTTTTACCTCTGACACTCCCAGGTACCACCTCTAATCACTCCCAGGTACCTCGAACACTCCAGGTACACCTCCAGACACTCCCGTTACCTCAGACACTCCAGGCACACCTCAGACCACTCCCAGGTGCTCTCAGACACTCCCAGGAACACCTCAGACCTCCCAGGTACACCTCAGTCACTCCCAGGTACCTCCAGACTTGCTCCCAGGAACACCTCAAACACTCCCAGGTACACCTCAGACTCCTCAGGTGCACCTCAGACACTCTCAGGTGCCTCCAGACTTGCTTGGGTGCTGAGAGACACTGAAAGTACACCACCTGACACTCCCAGATGCCTCTGACACTCCCAGATACACCTCGAACACTGACAGGTACACTTCCGATACTCCCAGGTACACCTCTCACGCTCCCAAATTTTTACCTCTGATTCTCCCAGGTACTCACTGACACTCCTGGTACTCCTCTGACCTCCCAGGTACCTCAGGCCTCCAGGAGCACCACAGACACTCACAGGTACCTCTGGCCTCCACAGGTACACCTCTGGCTCTGGGTACACCTCTGCCAACCTCCCCTGGTGCTCTCTGACAGTCCCAGGTACACCTAAGACACTCCAGGTACACCTCAGACACTCCGCAGGTACACCTCAGAACACTCCCAGGTACACCTCAGACACTCCCAGGTACACCTCTCAGACACTCCCAGGTACACCTCTGACACTCCCAGGTACACCTCTGACACTCCCAGGTACACCTCAGACACTCCCAGGTACCTCAGACACTCCCAGGTACACCTCAGACACCTCCAGGTACACCTCAGACACTCCCAGGTACACCTCAGACCCTCCCAGGTACACCTCCGACACTTCCAGGTACACCTCCGACACCTCCAGGTACACCTCTGACACTCTCAGGTACACCTCCTGACACTCCCAGGTACACCTCAGACACTCCCAGGTACACCTCAGACACTCCCAGGTACACCTCAGACACTCCCAGGTACCTCAGACACTCCCAGGTGCACCTCAGACACTCCCAGGTGCACCTCAGCCTCCCAGGTACCTCTGACACTGCCAGGTACACCTCAGACCTCCCAGGTATACAACTGACACTCCCAGGTACAGCACTCCCAGGTGCACCTTTGAACTCCCAGGCACACCTCTGACCTCCCAGGTACACCACTGACACTGCCAGGTACACCACCGACACTGCCAGGTGCACCACTGACACTCCCAGGTACACCTCTGACACTCCCTGGTACTCCTCTGACCTCCCAGGTACACCTCAGACACTCCCAGGTACCTCCAGACACTCCCAGGTACACCTCAAACACTCCCAGGTACACCTCAGACACTCCCAGGTACACCTCCGACACTTCCAGGTACACCTCCGACACTCTCAGGTACACCTCTGACACTCTCAGGTACAACTCTGACACTCCCAGGTACACCTCAGACACTCCCAGGTACACCTCAGACACTCCCAGGTACACCTCAGACACTCCCAGGTACACCTCAGACACTCCCAGGTGCACCTCAGACACTCCCAGGTGCACATCAGACACTCCCAGGTACACCACTGACACTGCCAGGTACACCTCAGACACTCCCAGGTATACAACTGACACTCCCAGGTACACCCCAGCACTCCAGGTGCACCTCTGACACTACCAGGCACACCTCTGACCTCCCAGGTACACCACTGACACTGCCAGGTACACCTCAGACACTCCCAGGTATACAACCCCAGCCTCCCAGGTACACCACTGACACTCCCAGGTGCACTCTGACACTCCAGGTACACCTCTGACACTCCCAGGTGCACCCTCTGACACTCCCAGGTACCTCCTGACACTCCCAGGTACAACTCTGACACTCCTTGGTACACCTCGGCCTCCCTGGTACTCCTCTGACACTCCCAGGTACACCTCAGACACTCCCAGTTACACCTCAGACACTCCCAGGTACACCTCAGACACACCCAGACACCTCCGACCTCCCAAGTACACCTCAACACTCCCAGGTACACCTCCGACACTTCAGGTACACCTCCGACACTCTCAGGTACACCTCTGACATCTCAGGTACACCTGACCTCCCAGGTACACCTCAGACACTCCCAGGTACACCTCAGACCTCCCAGGTACCTCAGACACTCCCAGGTACACCTCAGACACTCCCAGGTGCACCTCAGACACTCCCAAGTGCACCTCAGACACTCCCAGGTACACCTCTGACACTGCCAGGTACACCTCAGACACTCCCAGGTATACAACTGACCTCCCAGGTACACCACTGACACTCCCAGGTGCACCTTTGAACTCCCAGGCACACCTCTGACACTCCCAGGTACACCACTGACACTGCCAGGTACACCTCTGACACTCCCAGGTTGCACCACTGACACTCCCAGGTACACCTCTGACACTCCCAGGTACACCTCAGACACTCCCAGGTACACCTCAGACACTCCCAGGTACACTTCAGACCTCCCAGGTACCTCAGACCTCCCAGGTACACCTCTGACTCCTGGTACTCCTCTGACACTCCCAGGTACACCTCAGACACTCCCAGGTACACCTCAGACACTCCCAGGTACACCTCAAACACTCCCAGGTACACCTCCGACACTCCCAGGTACACCTCCGACACTTCAGGTACACCTCTGACACTCTCAGGTACACCTCTGACACTCTCAGGTACACCTCTGACACTCCCAGGTACACCTCAGACACTCCCAGGTACACCTCAGACACTCCAGGTACACCTCAGACACTCCCAGGTACACCTCAGACACTCCCAGGTGCACCTCAGACACTCCCAGGTGCATCAGACACTCCCAGGTACACCACTGACCTGCCCAGGTACACCTCAGACACTCCCAGGTACCACCCTGAGCCTCCCAGGTACACCACTGACACTCCCAGGTGCACCTCTGACACTCCCAGGTACACCTCTGACACTCCCAGGTACACCAGTACTTCCGGTGCACCTCTGACCTCCCAGGTACACCTCTGACCTCCAGGTGCACCTCTGACACTCCAAGTACCACTCCTGACCCTCCCAGGTACAACTCTGACCTCCAGGTACCTCTGACCTCCCTGCTCCTCTGACCTCCCAGGTACACCTCAGACACTCCCAGGTACACCTCAGACACTCCCAGGTACACCCCTCAGACACACCCAGGTACACCTCCGACACTCCCAGTCACCTCCGACCTCCCAGGTACACCTCCGACACTTCCAGGTACACCTCCGACACTCTCAGGTACACCTCCGACACTCCCAGGTACACCTCTGACACTCTCAGGTACACCTCTGACATCCCAGGTACACCGCTGACACTCCCAGATACACCTCAGACTCTGACAGGTACACTTCTGATACTCCCAGGTACACCTCTCACACTCCCAGGTACACCTCTGACACTCCCAGGAACACCCCAGACACTCACAGGTACACATCTGACACTCACATGTACACCTCTGACACTCTTAGGTGCACCTCTGACACTCCCAGGTACACCTCAGACACTCCCAGGTACACCTCAGACACTCCCAGGTACACCTCAGACACTCTCAGGTGCACCTCAGACACTCCCAGGTGCACCTCAGACACTCCCAGGTGCACCTGAGACACTCCCAAGTACACCACTGACACTCCCAGATACACCTCTGACACTCCCAGATACACCTCAGACACTGACAGGTACACTTCCGATACTCCCAGGTACACCTCTCACGCTCCCAGGTACACCTCTGATACTCCCAGGTACTCCACTGACACTCCCTGGTACTCCTCTGACACTCCCAGGTACACCTCAGACACTCCAAGGAACACCACAGACACTCACAGGTACACCTCTGACACTCACAGGTACACCTCTGACACTCCCAGGTACACCTCTGACACTCCCTGGTACTCCTCTGACAGTCCCAGGTACACCTAAGACACTCCCAGGTACACCTCAGACACTCGCAGGTACACCTCAGACACTCCCAAGTACACCTCAGACACTCCCAGGTACACCTCGAACCTCCCAAGTGCACACTGAGCACTCCCAGGTACACCTCTGACACTCCCAGGTACACCTCCGATACTCCCAGGTACACCTCCGATACTCCCAGGTACTGCTCTGACACTCCCTGGTACTCCTCTGACACTCCCTGGTACACCTCTGACACTCCCAGGTACACCAATGATACTACCAGGGACACCTCTGACACTACCAGGTACACCTCCGATACTCCCAGGTACACCTCCGATACTCTAAGGTACACCTCAGGCACTCCCTGGTTCACCTCTGACACTCCCTGGTTTACCTCTGACACTCCCTGGTACACCTCTGATACTCCCAGGTACACCTCTTACACTCCCTGGTTCTCCCCTGACATTCCCAGGTGCACCTCAGACACTCCCAGGTATACCTCAGACACTCCCAGGTACATCTCAGACACTCCAAGGTACACCTCAGACACTCCCAGGTACACCTCAGACACTCCCAGGTACACCTCAGACACTCCCAGGTGCACCTCAGACACTCCCAGGTACACCACTGACACTCCCAGGTACACCTCTGACGGTGCCAGGTACACCTCAGACACTCCCAGGTATACAGCTGACACTCCCAGGTACACCACTGACACTCCCAGGTACACCTCTGAACACTCCCAGGTGCACCTCTGACACTCCCAGGTGCACCTCTGACACTCCCAGGTACAACTCTGACACTCCCAGGTACACCTCTCACACTCCCAGGTACACCTCTGACACTCCCAGGAACACCCCAGACACTCACAGGTACACATCTGACACTCACAGGTACCCCTCTGACACTCTTAGGTGCACCTCTTACACTCCCAGGTACACCTCAGACACTCCCAGGTACACCTCAGACACTCCCAGGTACACCTCAGACACTCTCAGGTGCACCTCAGACACTCCCAGGTGCACCTCAGACACTCCCAGGTGCACCTGAGACACTCCCAAGTACACCACTGACACTCCCAGATACACGTCTGACACTCCCAGATACACGTCAGACACTGACAGGTACACTTCCGATACTCCCAGGTACACCTCTCACGCTCCCAGGTACACCTCTGACACTCCCAGGTACTCCACTGACACTCCCTGGTACTCGTCTGACACTCCCAGGTACACCTCAGACACTCCCAGGAACACCACAGACACTCACAGGTACACCTCTGACACTCACAGGTACCTCCTGACACTCCCAGGTGCACCTGTGACACTCCCAGGTGCCCCACCACAGACACTCACAGGTACACCTCCCCTGGCCCCACTCCTGGGTACACCTCTGACACTCCCAGGTACACCTCTGACACTCCCTGGTACTCCTCTGACACTCCCAGGTACACCTAAGACACTCCCAGGTACACCTCAGACACTCGCAGGTACACGTCAGACACTCCCAAGTACATCTCAGACACTCCCAGGTACACCTCAGACACTCCTAGGTACACCTCTGACACTCCCAGGTACACCTCTGACACTTCCAGGTACACCTCCGACACTCTCAGGTACACCCCTGACACTCTCAAATTACCACGTCCTGACCTCCGCTGGTACTGCTCTGACCTCTCCAGGTACACCTAAAGACACTCCAGGTACACCTCAGACACTCGCAGGTACACCTCAGACACTCCCAAGTACCTCTGACACTCACAGATTACACCTCTGGCCTCCCAGGTACACCTCTGACACTCCCCTGCAGTACTCCTCTGACACTCCCAGGCACCTAAGACACTCCCAGGTACACCTCAGACGCTCGCAGGTACCTCAGGTACTCCCAAAGTACACCTCAGACACTCCCAGGTACACCTCAGACACTCCCAGGTACCTCCTGACACTCCCAGGTACACCTCTGACACTTCAGGTACACCTCCGACACTCTCAGGTACACCCTGAAACTCCTCAAGGTACACCTCTGACCTCCTGGTACTCTGGCTTGCTCCCAGGTACACCTAAGACACTCCCAGGTACACCTCAGACACTCGCAGGTACACCTCAGACACTCCCAAGTACACCTCAGACACTCCCAGGTACACCCCAAACACTCCCAGGTACACTTCTAACACTCTCAGGTACACCTCAGACAATCCCAGGAACACCTCAGACACTCCCAGGTGCACCTCAAACACTCCCAGGTGCACCTCAGACACTCCCAGGTGCACCTCAGACACTCCCAGGTGCACCTCTGACACTCCCAGGTGCACCTCTGACACTCCCAGGTACACCTCTGACACTCCCAGGTACACCGCTGACACTGCCAAGTACACCTCAGACACTCCCAGGTATACAACTGACACTCCCAGGTAAACCACTGACACTCCCAGGTACTCCTCTGACACTCCCAGGTACTCCTCTGACACACCCAGGTACACCACTTTAGGCTGCTCCCAGGTACACCTCCTGACACTCCCTGGTACTCCTCCCCCCTGACACTCCCCAGTGCCACCTAAGACGCACTCCAGAGTGCACCTCGAACGCACCAGGTACACCTCAGACACTCCAAATGCCTCAGACACTCCCAGGTACACCTCAGACACTCCCCAGGTACCTCTGACACTCCAGGTACACCTCTGACACTTCCAGATACCTCCAGGCACTCCCAGGTACACCTCCTGACACTCCCAGGTACATCTCAGACACTCCCAGGTGCACCTCAGACACTCCCAGGTGCACCTCAGACACTCCCAGGTGCACCTTAGACACTCCCAGGTGCACCTCAGACACTCCCAGGTACACCACTGACACTCCCAGGTACACCTCTGATGGTGCCAGGTACACCTCAGACACTCCCAGGTATACAACTGACACTCCCAGGTACACCACTGACACTGTCAGGTACACCTCTGACACTTCCAGGTGCACCTCTGACACTCCCAGGTGCACCTCTGACACTCCCAGGTACAACTCTGACACTCCCAGGTACAACTCTGACACTCCCAGGTACACCTCAGACACTCCCAGGTACACCTCAGACACTCCCAGGTACTCCTCTGACACTCCCAGGTACTCCTCTGACCTCCCTGGTACTCCTCTGACCTCCAGGTACACCTCAGACACTCCCAGTTACACCTCAGACACTCCCAGGTACACCTCAGACACACCAGGTACACCTCCGACACTCCCAAGTACACCACCGACACTCCCAGGTACCTCCTACACTTCCAGGTACCTCCGACACTCTCAGGTACCTCCGACCTCCCAGGTACACCTCTGACACTCTGGTACACCTCTGACACTCCCAGGTACACCTCTGTCTCCCAGGTACACCTCTGATACTCCCAGGTACACCTCAGACACTCCCAGGTACACCTCAGACACTCCCAGGTACACTTCAGACACTCCAGGTACACCTCAGACACTCCAGGTACACCTCAGACACTCCCAGGTACTCCCCAGACCTCCCAGGTACACCTCAGACACTCCCAGGTACCTCAGTCACTCCCAGGTACACCTCAGACACTCCCAGGTACCTCAGACACTCCCAGGTACACCTCAGTCACTCTCAGGTGCACCTCGAACCTCCCAGGTGCACCTCAGCACTCCCAGGTGCACCTCAGACACTCCCAGGTGCACCTCCGACACTCCAGGTACCTCCGAGCCACTCCCAGGTACCTCTGATACTCCCAGGTACACCTCTGATACTCCAAGGTACACCGCCCAGCACTCCCAGGTACACCTCTGACACTCCCAGGTACACCCCTGACACTCCCAGGTACTCCTCCTGACCTCCAGGTACTCCTCTGACACCCAGGTACACCATGACCTCCCAGATACACCTCAGACACTGACAGGTACACTTCCCTATACTCCAGGTACACCTCTGACACTCCCAGGGCACCTCTGACCTCCCAGGTACTCCACCGAACCTCCCTGGTACTCCTCTGACACACTAGGTACCTCAGACACTCCCAGGAACACCTCAGACACTCACAGGTACACCTCTGACACTCCAGATTACACCTTGCTCCCAGGTACACCTCTGACCTCCTGGTACTCCTCTGACACTCCCAGGTACACCTCAGACACTCCCAGGTACACCTCGGACCTCCCAGGTACACCTCAGACACCCAGGTACCTCAGACACTCCCAGGTACACCTCCGACACTTCCAGGTACACCTCCGACACTCTCAGGTACCTCAGCACTCTCAGGTACACCTCCTAACACTCCCAGGTACACCTCAGACACTCCCAGGTACACCTCAGACACTCCCAGGTACACCTCTGACACTCCCAGTTACATCTCGACACTCCCAGGTACCACTTCAGACACTCCAGGTGCACCTCAGACACTCCCAGGTACACCTCAGACACTCCCAGGTACCTCCAGACACTCCAGGTACACCTCAGACCTCCCAGGTGCACCTCAAACACTCAGGTGCCACCTCAGACACTCCCAGGTACACCACTGAGACTGCCAGGTACACCTCAGACAGTCCCAGGTATACAACTGACACTCCCAGGTACACCACTGACACTCCCAGGTGCACCTGAACTCCCAGACACCTCTGACCTCCAGGTACACCACTGACACTGCCAGGTACACCTCAGACACTCCCAGGTATACAACCCAGCACTCCCAGGTACCTCTGACACTCCCAGGTGCACCTCTGACACTCCCAGGTACAACTCTGACACTCCTAGGTGCCTCTGACCTCTCCCTGGTACTCCTCTGACACTCTCAGGTACCTCTGACACTCCCAGGTACACCTCTGACCTCCGGTACACCTCTGACACTCCCAGGTACACCTCAGACCTCCCAGGTACACCTCAGACCTCCCAGGTACACTGGCCTCCCAGGTACACTTGCCACTCACCTCAGACTCTCCAGGTACACCTCAGACACTCCCAGGTACACCTCAGACACTCCAGGTGCACCTCAGACACTCCCAGGTGCACCTCAGACACTCCCAGGTACACCTCTGACACTGCCAGGTACACCTCAGACACTCCCAGGTATACAACTCAACACTCCCAGGTACACCTCTGACACTCCCAGGTGCACCTCTGACACTCCAGGTACACCTCTGACCTCCTAGGTACACCTCCTGACCTCCCTGGTACTCCTCTGACACTCCCAGGTACCTCAGACACTCCCAGGTACCTCAGACACTCCCAGGTACACCTCAAACACCAGGTACACCTCCGACACTCCCAGGTACACCTCCGACACTCCCAGGTACACTCCGACACTCCCAGGTACACCTCTGACACTCTCAGGTACCTCCTGACACTCCCAGGCACCTCTGCACTCCCAGGTACACCTCCTGATACTCCCAGGTACACCTCAGACACTCCCAGTGCCTCAGACACTCCCAGGTACACCTCGAACTCCCAGGTACCTCAGACACTCAGGTGCACCTCAGACACTCCCAGGTGCACCTGAACACTCAGGTACACCACTGACACTGCCAGTACCTCAGACACTCCCAGGTTACAACCTGACCTCCCAGGTACCCACTGGCCACTCCCAGGTGCACCTCTGACACTACCAGGCACACCTCTGACACTCCCAGGTACACCACTGACACTGCCAGGTACACCTCAGACACTCAGGTATACAACCCCAGCCTCCCAGGTACACCACCGACACTCAGGTGCACCTCTGACACTCCCAGGTACACCTCTGACACTCCCAGGTGCACCTCTGACACTCAGGTACAACTCTGACACTCCAGGTACAACTCTGACACTCCCAGGTACACCTCTGACACTCCCTGGTACTCCTCTGACCTCCCAGGTACACCTCAGACACTCCCAGTTACCTCAAACACTCCCAGGTACACCTCAGACACACCCAGGTACACCTCCGACACTCCCAAGTGCACCTCCGACACTCCCAGGTACACCTCCGACACTTCCAGGTACACCTCCGACACTCTCAGGTACACCTCCGACACTCTCAGGTACACCTCTGACACTCTCAGGTACACCTCTCGACACTCCCAGGTACCTCTGGCCTCCCAGGTACACCTCTGATGCTCAGGTACACCTCCAGACACTCCCAGGTACCACCTCAGACACTCCCAGGTACACCTCAGACACTCCCAGGTACACCTCGACCCTCCCAGGTACTCCTCAGACACTCCCAGAACACCTCAGACACTCCCAGGTACACCTCAGTCACTCCCAGGTACACCTCAGACACTCCAGGTCCTCAAACACTCCCAGGTACACCTCAGACACTCTCAGATGCACCTCAAGACTCTCAGGTGCCTCAGACACTCCCAGGTGCACCTCAGACACTCCAAGTACACCACTGACACTCCAGATCACCTCTGACACTCCAGATACACCTCAGACTCTGAGGTACACTTCCGTGCACCCAGGTACACCTCTCACGCTCCCAGGTACACCCTCTGATCTCCCAGGTACTCCATTGACACTCCTGGTGCTCCTCTGACACTCCCAGGTACACCTCAGACACTCCAGAGCACCACGAACTCCACAGGTACACCTCTGACACTCCTGAGTGCACCTCTGACACTCCCAGGTACACCTCTGACACTCCTGGTACTCCACTCCACAGTCCCAGGTACACCCTAGGCTGCTCCCAGGTACCTCAGACACTCCAGGTACACCTCAGACACTCCCGTGCACCTCAGACACTCCCAGGTACACCTCAGACACTCCCAGGTACACCTCTGACACTCCCAGGTACACCTCAGACCTCCCAGGTACACCTCAGACACTCCAGGTACCTCACACACACCTCCAGGTACACCTCAGACACTCCCAGGTACACCTCAGACACTCGGTGCACCTCGACACTTCCAGGCCTCCGACACTCTCAGGTACACCTCTGACACTCTCAGGTACACCTCTGACCTCCCAGGTACACCTCAGACACTCCCAGGTACCTCAGACACTCCCAGGTGCCTCAGACACTCCCAGGTACACCTCAGACACTCCAGGTGCACCTCCAGACACTCCCAGGTGCACCTCAAACACTCCCAGGTACACCACTGACACTGCGGTGCCTCGAACCTCCCAGGTACACCCCAGCCTCCCAGGTACACCACCCAGCACTCCCAGGTGCACCTCTGAACTCCCAGGTACACCTCTGACACTCCCAGGTACACCACTGACACTGCCAGGTACACCACTGACACTGCCAGGTGCTCACTGACACTCAGGTACACCTCTGACACTCCCAGGTGCACCTCTGACCTCCCAGGTACAACTCTGACACTCCCAGGTACACCTCTGACACTCCTGGTGCTCCTCTGACACTCCAGGTACCTCAGACACTCCCAGGTTACACCTCAGACCCTCCCAGGTACACCTCAGACACACCAGGTACCTCCGACCTCCCAGTACACCACCGACACTCCAGGTACACCTCCTACACTTCCAGGTACACCTCCGACACTCTCAGGTACACCTCCGACACTCCCAGGTACACCTCTGACACTCTCAGGTACACCTCTGACACTCCCAGGTGCCCACTGACCTCCAGGTACCTCTGACACTCCCAGGTGCACCTCTGGCCTCCCAGGTACAACTCTGACACTCCCTAGGTACACCTCTGACCTCCCTGGTACTCCTCTGACCTCCCAGGTACACCTCAGAGACTCCCAGTTACACCTCAGACACCCAGGTACACCTCAGACACACCCAGGTGCACCTCCGACACTCCCAAGTACACCACCGACACTCCCAGGTACACCTCCTACACTTCAGGTACACCTCCGACACTCCTCAGGTACACCTCCGACACTCCCAGGTACACCTCTGACACTCTCAGGTACACCTCTGACCTCCCAGGTACACCTCTGACTCCAGGTACCTCTGATGCTCAGGTACCTCAGACACTCCCAGGTACACCTCAGACACTCCCAGGTACACTTCAGACACTCCCAGGTACACCTCAGACACTCCCAGGTACCTCAGACACTCCCAGGTGCTCCCAGACACTCCCAGGTACACCTCAGACACTCCCAGGTACCTCAGTCACTCCAGGTACACCTCAGACACTCCCAGGTACCTCAGACACTCCCAGGTACCTCAGTCACTCTCAGGTGCACCTCAGACACTCCAGGTACCTCAGACACTCCCAGGTGCACCTCAGACACTCCCAGGTGCACCTCCAGCCTCCCAGGTACACCTCCGACCTCCAGGTACACCTCTGATGCTCCCAGGTACCACCTCTGATGCTCCAAGGTACACCCCCGGCCTCCCAGGTACACCTCTGACACTCCCAGGTACCCCCTGACACTCCAGGTGCTCCTCTGACACTCCAGGTACTCCTCTGACCACACCAGGTACACCACTGACCTCCCAGATACACCTCAGACACTGACAGGTACACTTCCCTATACTCCCAGGTACACCTCTCACACTCCCAGGTACCTCTGACACTCCCAGGTACTCCACTGACCTCCCTGGTACTCCTCTGACACACTAGGTACACCTCAGACACTCCCAGGAACACCTCAGACACTCCAGGTACACCTCTGACCTCACAGTTACACCTCTGACCTCCCAGGTACACCTCTGACACTCCTGGTACTCCTCTGAGCCTCAGGTACACCTCAGACACTCCCAGGTACACCTCAGACACTCCCAGGTACACCTCAGACCTCCAGGTACACCTCAGACACTCCCAGGTGCCTCCGACACTTCCAGGTACACCTCCGACACTCTCAGGTACTCTGACACTCTCAGGTACCTCTGACACTCCAGGTACACCTCAGACACTCCCAGGTACACCTCAGACACTCCGGGTACACCTCTGACACTCCCAGGTACATCTCCTGACCTCCCAGGTGCACCTCTGACACTCCTGGTACACCTCTGACACTCCCAGGTACACCTCAGACACTCCCAGGTACACCTCAGACACTCCCAGGTACCTCAGACACTCCCAGGTGCACCTCAGACACTCCAGGTGCCTCAGACCTCCCAGGTGCACCTCAGACACTCAGGTGCACCTCCGACACTCCCAGGTACCTCCGACACTCCCAGGTACCTCTGATACTCCCAGGTACACCTCTGATGCTCAAGGTACCCCCCAGCACTCCCAGGTACACCTCTGACACTCCCAGGTACACCCCTGACACTCCCAGGTACTCCTCTGACACTCCCAGGTACTCCTCTGACACACCCAGGTACACCTGACACTCCCAGATACACTCAGACACTGACAGGTACACTTCCCTGCTCTCCCAGGTACACCTCTCACACTCCCAGGTACACCTCTGACACTCCCAGGTACTCCACTGACACTCCTGGGCACTCCTCTGACACACTAGGTACCTCAGACACTCCCAGGAACACCTCAGACACTCCCGGGTACCTCTCGACACTCCACAGTTACACCTCTGACACTCCCAGGTACACCTCTGACACTCCAAGGTACTCCTCTGACCTCCGTGCACCTCAGACACTCCCAGGTACACCTCCGACACTTCAGGTACACCTCCGACACTCTCAGGTACACCTCCTGACACTCTCAGGTACACCTCTAACACTCCCAGGTACCTCAGACACTCCCAGGTACACCTCAGACACTCCCAGGTACACCTCTGACACTCACAGTTACATCTCTGACACTCCCAGTGCCTCTGGCTCTCCTGGTACTCCTCAGCCTCCAGGTACACCTCAGACACTCCCAGGTACACCTCAGACACTCCAGGTACCTCAGACACTCCAGGTGCACCTCGAACCTCCCAGGTGCACCTCAGACACTCCAGGTACACCATTGACACTGCCAGGTACACCTCAGACACTCCAGGTAGCACAACTGACACTCCCAGGTACACCACTGACACTCCAGGTGCACCTTTGAACTCCCAGGCACACCTCTGACCTCCCAGGTACACCACTGACACTGCCAGGTACACCTAGACACTCCCAGGTATACAACTGACCTCCCAGGTACACCTCTGGCCTCCCAGGTGCACCTCTGACACTCCCAGGTACAACTCTGAACCTCCCTAGGTACACCTCTGACACTCCCTGGTGCTCCTCTGACACTCAGGTACACCTCAGACACTCCCAGTTACACCTCAGACACTCCCAGGTACACCTCAGATACACCCAGGTACACCTCCGACACTCCCAAGTACACCACCGACACTCCCAGGTACGCCTCCGACACCCAGGTACACCTCCGACACTCTCAGGTACACCTCCGACACTCTCAGGTACACCTCTGACCTCTCAGGTACACCTCTGGACACTCCCAGGTACACCTCTGACCTCCCAGTGCCTCTGATACTCCCAGGTACACTCAGACACTCCCAGGTACACCTCAGACACTCCCAGGTACCTTGAACCTCCCAGGTCACCTCAGACCCTCCCAGGTACACCTCAACTCTCCCTGGAACTCCTCTGACTCCCAGGTACACCTCAGACACTCCCAGGTACACCTCAGACACTCCATGGTACACCTCCGACACTTCCAGGTACAAATCCGACACTCTCAGGTACACCTCTGACACTCTCAGGCACAACTCTGACCTCCCAGGTACACCTCAGACACTCCCAGGTACACCTCAGACACTCCCAGGTACCTCAGACACTCCCAGGTACCTCAGACCTCCCAGGTGCACCTCAGACACTCCCAGGTGCACATCAGACACTCCCAGGTACACCACTGACACTGCCAGGCACCTCAGACACTCCCAGGTATACAACTGACCTCCCAGGTACACCACCGAGCCTCCCAGGTGCACCTTTGACACTACCAGGCACCTCTGAACCTCCCAGGTACAGCACTGCCCAGTGCACCTCAGACACTCCCAGGTATACAACCCCTGACACTCCCAGGTACACCACTGACACTCCCAGGTGCACCTCTGACCTCCCAGGTACGCCTCTGACCTCCCAGGTGCACCTCAGCCTCCCAGGTACAACTCCAGCCTCCCAGGTACAACTCTGACCTCCTAGGTACACCTCTGCCTCCTGGTACTCCTCCTGACACTCCCAGGTACACCTCAGACACTCCCAGTTACACCTCAGACACTCCCAGGTACCTCAGACACACCAGGTACACCTCCGACACTCCCAAGTACACCTCCGACACTCCCAGGTACACCTCCAGCACTTCAGGTACACCTCCGACACTCTCCAGGTACACCTCCGACACTCTCAGGTACACCTCTGACACTCTCAGGTACACCTCTGAGCTCAGGTACCTCTGACCTCCCAGGTACACCTCCTCTGATACTCCCAGGTACACCTCAGACACTCCCAGGTACACTTCAGACACTCCCAGGTACACCTCAGACACTCCCAGCTACACCTCAGACCTCCCAGGTGCTCCTCAGATACTCCCAGGTACACCTCAGACACTCCCAGGTACACCTCAGTCACTCCCAGGTACCTCAGACACTCCCAGGTACACCTCAGACCTCCCAGGTACACCTCAAACACTCTCAGGTGCCTCGAACCTCCCAGGTGCACCTCAGACTCCCAGGTGCACCTGAGACACTCCCAAGTACACACCACTGCTCCAGATACACCTCTGACACTCCCAGATACACCTCAGCTTCTGACAGGTACTTCCGATACTCCCAGGTACCTCTGACACTCCCAGGTACACCTCTGACCTCCTGGTACTCCTCTGACAGTCCCAGGTACCTCAGACACTCCAGGTACACCTCAGACACTCCCAGGTACACCTCAGACACTCCAAGTGCACCTCAGACACTCCCAGGTACACCTCAGACCTCCAGGTACACCTCTGCACTCCCAGGTACCACTTCCTGACCTCCAGGTACCTCAGACACTCCAGGTAACCTCAGACACTCCCAGGTACACCTCCACACACCTCCAGATACACCTCAGACACTCCCAGGTACCTCCAGACACTCCCAGGTACACCTCCGACACTTCAGGTACACCTCCAACACTCCCAGGTACACCTCAGACACTCCCAGGTACACCTCAGACACTCCCAGGTACCTCAGACACTCCCAGGTCACCTCAGGCACTCCACCTCAGACACTCCCAGGTGCCTCAGACACTCAGGTACACCACTGCCTGCCACACCTCAACACTCCCAGGTATACAACTCAGCACTCCCAGGTACACCCCAGCACTCCCAGGTGCCTTTGAACTCCAGGCACACCTCTGACACTCCAGGTACACCACTGACCACTGCCAGGTACACCTCAGACACTCCCAGGTATCCCAGCAGCCTCCAGGTACACCACCCCAGCCTGCCAGGTGCACTGACATCCCAGGTTGCACCTCTGACCTCCCAGGTGCACCTCTGACACTCCCAGGTACAACTCTGACCTCCTAGGTACACCTCTGACACTCCTGGTACTCCTCTGACACTCCCAGATACACCTCAGACACTCCCAGTTACCTCAGACACTCCCAGGTACCTCAGACACACCCAGGTACCTCCGACCTCCCAAGTGCACCACCGACACTCCCAGGTACACCTCCTACACCTTCCAGGTACACCTCCGACACTCTCCAGGTACACCTCGACACTCCCAGGTACACCTCTGACACTCTCAGGTACACCTCTGGCTTCCAGGTGCACCACTGACACTCCAGGTACACCTCTGACACTCCCAGGTGCACCTCTGACACTCCCAGGTACAACTCTGACACCTCCTAGGTACACCTCTGACCTCCCTGGTACTCTCCCAACCTCCCAGGTACACCTCAGACACTCCCAGTTACACCTCAGACACTCCCAGGTACCTCAGACAAACCAGGTACACCTCCGACACTCCGTACACCACCGACACTCCCAGGTACCTCCCTACACACTTCCAGGTACACCTCCGACACTCTCAGGTACCTCCCCGACACTCCCAGGTGCACCTCTGACACTCTCAGGTACACCTCTGACCTCCTAGGTACACCTCAGACACTCCCAGGTACACTTCAGACACTCCCAGGTACCTCAGACACTCCAGGTACACCTCAGACACTCCCAGGTACTCCCAGAAACTCCCAGGAACACCTCAGACCTCCCAGGTACCTCAGTCACTCCCAGGTACACCTCAGACACTCCCAGGTACCTCGAACACTCCCAGGTACACCTCAGTCACTCTCAGGTGCACCTCAGACCTCCCAGGTGCACCTCAGACACTCAGGTGCACTCAGACACTCCCAGGTGCACCTCCGACACTCCCAGGTACACCTCCGACACTCCCAGGTACACCTCTGATACTCCCAGGTACACCTCTGATACTCCAAGGGTACACCGCTGACCTCCCAGGTACACCTCTGACACTCCAGGTACACCCCTGACCTCCCAGGTACTCCTCTGACACTCCCAGGTACTCCTCTGACACACCGGTACACCTGACCTCCCAGATACACCTCAGACACTGACAGGTACACTTCTGATACTCCCAGGTACACCTCTGACACTCCCAGGTACACCTCTGACCTCCCTGGTACTCCTCTGACAGTCCCAGGTACACCTAGACACTCCAGGTACCTCAGACACTCGCAGGTACACCTCAGACACTCCCAAGTACACCTCGGACACTCCCAGGTACACCTCAGACACTCCCAGGTACACCTCTGACACTCCAGGGCACACCTCTGACACTCCCAGGTACCTCAGACACTCCCAGGTACCTCAGGACCTCCCAGGTGCTCCTCACACACCTCCAGATACCTCAGACACTCCCAGGTACCTCAGACACTCCCAGGTACACCTCCGACACTTCAGGTACCTCGGCCTCCCAGGTACACCTCAGACACTCCAGGTACACCTCAGACACTCCCAGGTACCTCAGACACTCCCAGGTACACCTCAGACACTCCCAGGTGCACCTCAGACACTCCCAGGTGCACCTCAGACACTCCCAGGTACACCACTGACACTGCCAGGTACACCTCAGACACTCCCAGGTATCTGTGACACTCCCAGGTACACCACCGGCACTCCCAGGTGCACCTGTGTGCTCCCAGGCACACCTCTGAACACTCCCAGGTACACCCCAACACTGCCAGGTACACCTCAGACACTCCCAGGTATCCAACCTGACACTCCCAGGTACACCACTGACACTGCCAGGTGCACCACTGACACCCCAGGTACACCTCTGACACTCCCAGGTGCACCTCTGACACTCCCAGGTACAACTCTGACACTCCTAGGTACACCTCTGACACTCCTGCACTTGACACTCCCAGGTACACCTCAGACACTCCCAGTACCTCAGACACTCCCAGGTACACCTCAGACACACCCAGGTACACCTCCGACACTCCCAAGGCTACCACCGACACCTCAGGTACACTCTACTCTTCCAGGTACACCTCCGACACTCTCAGGTACACCTCCGACACCCCAGGTACACCTCTGACACTCTCAGGGACACCTCTGAAATCTCCAGGTGCACCACTGACACCCCAGGTACTTCTCTGACACCCTAGGTACACCTCTGACACTCCCTGGTACCTCTCACACTCCCGGTACACCTCGCACTCCCCAGTTACACCTCAGACACCCCAGGTACACCTCAGACAAACCCAGGTACACCTGACACTCCCAAGTACACCACCACACTCCCAGGTACACCTCCTACACTTCCAGGTACACCTCCGATACTCTCAGGTACACCTCCGACACTCCAGGTACACCTCTGACACTCTCAGGTACACCCTGACACCCAGGTACACCTCATGACACTCCCAGGTACACTTCAGACACCAGGTACACCTCTGACACCCCAGGCCACTCCTCGACACTCCCAGGTACTCCCCAGACACTCCCAGGAACACCAGAGACTCCCAGGTACACCCTCAGTCACCCCAGGTACACCTCGGACACCCCAGGTCCACCTCAGACACTCCCAGGTACACCTCAGTCACCAGGCACCTCAGACACTCCCAGGTACACCCTCAGACACACCCAGGTACACCTCCGACACTCCCAAGTACACCACCGACACTCAGGTACACCTCCTACACTTCCAGGTACACCTCCGACACTCTCAGGTACACCTCCGACACTCCCAGGTACACCTCTGACACTCCTGGGTACACCTCTGACACTCCTAGGTACACCCTCAGACACTCCCAGGTACACCTTCAGACACTCCCAGGTACACCTCAGACACTCCCAGGTACACCTCAGACACCCTGTACTCCCAGACACTCCCAGAACACCTCAGACACTCCCAGGTACACCTCAGTCACTCCCAGGTACACCTCAGACACCCCAGGTACACCTCAGACACTCCCAGGTACACCTCAGTCACCTCCAGGTGCACCTCAGACACTCCCAGGTGCACCTCAGACACCCCAGGTGCACCTCAGACACTCCCAGGTGCACCTCCGACACTCCCAGGTACACCTCCGACACCCCAGGTACACCTCTGATACTCCCAGGTACACCTCTGATACTCCAAGGTACACGCTGACACTCCCAGGTACACCTCTGACACTCCCAGGTGCACCCCTGACACTCCCAGGTACCTCTGACACTCCCAGGTACTCCTCTGACACACCCAGGTACACCGCTGACACTCCCAGATACACCTCAGACACTGACAGGTACACTTCCGATACTCCCAGGTACACTCTGACACTCCCAGGTACACCTCTGACACTTGGTACTCTCTGACAGTCCCAGGTACACCTCAGACACTCACAGGTACATCCTGCACTACTGCAGGTACACCTCAGACACTCCCAGGTACACCTCAGACACTCCGGTGCTCCTCTGACACTCCCAGTACACCTCTGACATTCCGGGTACACCTCTCGACACTCCCAGGTACACCCTCTGACACTCCCAGGTACACCTCTGACACCCCAGGTACACCTCAGACACTCCCAGGTACACCTCAGACACTCCCAGGTACACCTCCGACACTTCCAGGTACACCTCCGGACACCCCAGGTACACCTGACACTCCCAGGTACACCTCAGACACTCCCAGGTACACCTCAGACACTCCCGGTACACCTCAGACTCCCAGGTGCACCTCAGACACTCCCAGGTGCACCTCAGACACCCCAGGTACACCACTGACACTGCCAGGTACACCTCAGACACTCCCAGGTATACAACTGACACTCCCAGGTACACCACTGACACTCCCAGGTGCACCTTTGAACTCCCAGGCACACCTCTGACACCCCAGGTACACCACCACACACTGCCAGGTACACCTCAGACACTTCCAGTATCCAACTGACACTCCCAGGTACACCACTGACACTGCCAGGTGCACCACTGACACTCCCAGGTACACCTCCGACACCCCAGGTGCACCTCTGACACTCCCAGGTACAACTCTGACACTCCTAGGTACACCTCTGACACCTCCCTGGTACTCCTCTGACACTCCCAGGTACACCTCAGACACTCCCAGTTACACCTCAGACACTCCCAGGTACACCTCAGACACACCCAGGTACACCTCCGACACTCCCAAGTACACCACCGACACTCCCAGGTACACCTCCTACTCTTCCAGGTACACCTCCGACACTCTCAGGTACACCTCCGACACTCCCAGGTACACCTCTGACACTCTCAGGTACACCTCTGAAACTTCCAGGTGCACCACTGACACTCCCAGGTACACCTCTGACACTCCTAGGTACACCTCTGACACTCCCTGGTACTCCTCTGACACTCCCAGGTACACCTCAGACACTCCCAGTTACACCTCAGACACTCCCAGGTACACCTCAGACAAACCCAGGTACACCTCCGACACTCCCAAGTACACCACCGACACTCCCAGGTACACCTCCTACACTTCCAGGTACACCTCCGACACTCTCAGGTACACCTCCGACACTCGTACACCTCTGACACTCTCAGGTACACCTCTGACACTCCCAGGTCACCCTCAGACACCCCAGGTACACTTCTGACACTCCCGTGGTACACCTCAGACACTCCCAGGTACACCTCAGACACTCCCAGGTACTCCCCAGACACTCCCAGGAACACCTCAGACACTCCCAGGTACACCTCAGTCACCCCAGGTACACCTCAGACACCCTGCACACCACTGACACTACCAGGTACACCTCAGACACTCCCAGGTATCCAACTGACACTTCTCGGTACACCACTGGACACTGCCAGGTGCACCACTGACACTCCCAGGTCACCTCTGACACTCCCAGGTGCACCTCTGACACTCGTGTACAACTCTGACACTCCTAGGTACACCTCTGACACTCTGTACTCTGACACTCCAGGTGTACACCTCAGACACTCCCAGTTACACCTCAGACACTCCCAGGTACACCTCAGACACACCCAGGTACACCTCCGACACTCCCAAGTACCACCGACACTCCCAGGTACACCTCCTACTCTTCCAGGTACACCTGACACTCAGGTACACCTCCGACACTCCCAGGTACACCTCTGACACTCTCAGGTACACTCTTGAAACTTCCAGGTGCACCACTGACACTCCAGGTACACCTCTGACACTCCTAGGTACACCTCTGACACTCCCGTACTCTCTGACACTCCCAGGTCACCTCAGACACTCCCAGTTACACCTCAGACACTCCGGTGTACACCTCGCAAGTTCCAGGTACACCTCCGACACTCCCAAGTACACCACCGACACTCCCAGGTACACCTCCTACACTCTGGTACACCTCCGACACACTCTCAGGTACCTCCGACACTCCCAGGTACACCTCTGACACTCTCAGGTACACCTCTGACACCCAGGTACACCCCAGACACTCCCAGGTACACTTCAGACACTCCCAGGTACACCTCAGACACTCCCAGGTACACCCCTGACACTCTCCCAGGTACTCCCTGACACACTCCCAGGAACACCTCAGACACTCCCAGGTACACCTCAGTCACCCCAGGTACACTCCCTGGACACTCCCAGGTCACCTCAGACACTCCCAGGTACACCTCAGTCACTCTCAGGTGCACCTCAGACACTCCAGGTGCACCTCAGACACTCCCAGGTGCACCTCAGACACTCCCAGGTGCACCTCCGACACTCCCAGGTACACCTCCGACACCCTCAGGTCACCTCTGACACTCCCAGGTCAACCCTGACACCCAGTACACCGCCGGACACTCCCAGGTACACCACTGACACTCCCAGGTGCACCTTGAACTCCCAGGCACACCCTGACACCCCAGGTACACCACTGACACTGCCAGGTACACCCTCAGACACCCCAGGTATCAACTGACACTCCCAGGTACACCACTGACACTGCCAGGTGCACCACTGACACTCCCAGGTACAACTCTGACACTCCCAGGTGCACCTCTGACACTCCCAGGTACAACTCTGACACTCCTAGGTACACCTCTGACACTCCCTGGTACCTCTGACACTCCCAGGTCACCCTCAGACACTCCCGTTACACCTCAGACACTCCCAGGTACACCCAGACACACCCGGGTACACCTCCGACACTCCCAAGCATACACACCGACACTCCCAGGTACACCTCCTACACTTCCAGGTACACCCCGACACTCTCAGGTACACCTCCGACACTCCCATGTACACCTCTGACACTCTCAGGTACACCTCTGAAACCTGTGCACCACTGACACCCCAGGTACACCTCTGACACTCCCAGGTGCACTCTGACACCTCCCAGGTACAACTCTGACACTCCTAGGTACACCTCTGACACTCCCTGGTACTCCTCTGACACTCCAGCGCACCTCAGACACTCCCAGTTACACCTCAGACACACCCAGGTACACCTCAGACACACCCGGTACACCTCCGACACTCCCGGCCACCACCGACACCCCAGGTGCACCTCCTCCACACCTCCAGGTCACCCTCCGACACTCTCAGGTACACCTCCGACACTCCCAGGTACACCTCTGACACTCTCAGGTACACCTCTGACACTCCCAGGTACACCTCTGACTCTCCCAGGTACACCTCTGATACTCCCAGGTACACCTCAGACACTCCCAGGTACACCTCAGACACTCCCAGGTACACTCTGTGACACCCCAGGTACACCTCAGACACTCCCAGGTACTCCCCTGACACTCCCAGGAACACTCAGACACTCCCAGGTACACCTCAGTCACCCCAGGTACACCCCTGACACTCCCAGGTACACCTCAGACACTCCCAGGTACACCTCAGTCACTCCTGAGGTGCACCTCAGACACCCAGTGCACCCTCAGACACTCCCAGGTGCACCCAGACACTCCCAGGTGCACCTCCGACACTCCCAGGTACACCTCCGACACCCAGGTGACACCTCTGATACTCCCAGGTACACCTCTGATACTCCAAGGTACACCGCTGACACTCCCAGGTACACCTCTGACACACCCAGGTACACCCTGACACTCCCAGGTACTCTCTGACACTCCCAGGTACTCTGACACACCCAGGTACACCTGCTGACACTCCCATACACCTCAGACACTGACAGGTACACTTCCTATACTCCCAGGTACACCTCTCACACTCCCCAGGTACACACCTCTGACACCCCAGGTACTCCACCGACACCCCTGGTACTCCTCTGACACACCAGGTACACCTCAGACACTCCCAGGAACACTCAGACACTCACAGGTACACCTCTGACACTCAAGGTTACACCTTCTGACACTCCCAGGTACACTTCTGACACTCTGGTAATCTCTGACACTCCCGGTACCTTCAGACACTCCCGGTACACCTTAGACACTCCAGGTACACCTGACAGGTACACCTAACTTAGGTACACCTCTGACACTTCCAGGTACACCTCCGACACTCTCAGGTACACCTTGACACTTTGTACACATCTAACACTCCAGGTGCCACCTCAGACACTCCGGTACACCTCAGACACTCAAGGTCAGGCCACCCCACACCTCACAGTTACATCTCTGACACTCCCAGGTACACCTCTGACACTGGTACTCCTCTTACACTCCCAGGTACCACCCTCAGACACTCCCAGGTCACCCAGACACTCCCAGGTACACCCTCAGACACTCCCAGGTACCTCAGACACTCCCAGGTGCACCCCAGACACTCCCAGGCACACCATTGACACTGCCAGGTACACCTCAGACACCCTGGTGTATACAACCGGACACTCCCAGGTACACCACTGACACTCCCAGGTGCACCTTTGAACTCCCAGGCACACCTCTGACACTCCCAGGTACACCACTGACACTGCCAGGTACACCTCAGACACTCCCAGGTATACAACTGACACTCCGGTACACCTCTGACACTCCCAGGTGCACCCTGACACTCCAGGTGTACAACTCCTGACACTCCTAGGTACACATCTGACACTCCCGGTACTCCTCTGACACCCCAGGTACACCTCAGAATTCCTGTGTTACACCTCAGACACCCAGGTGTACACCTCAGATACACCCAGGTACACCCTCACTCCCAAGGCACACCACCGACACCCAGGTACACCTCCGACACTTGGTACACCTCCGACACTCCCAGGTACACCTCCGACACTTCAGGTACACCTCTGACACTCTCAGGTACACCTCTGACACTCCCAGGTACACCTCTGACACTCCCAGGTACACCTCTGACACTCCCAGGTACACATCAGACACCCCAGGTACACCTGCACACCCCAGGTACACTTCCAGACACTCCCAGGTACACCTCAGACACTCCCAGGTACACCTCTGACACTCCCTGGAACTCCCTGACACTCCCAGGTACACCCTCAGACACTCCCAGGTACACCTCAGACACCCCAGTGTACACCTCCGACACCTCCAGGTACACCCACACCTCAGGCACACCTCCTGACACCTCAGCACAACCTGACACCCCAGGTACACCCCTGACACCCCAGGTACACCCTCAGACACCCCAGGTACACCTCAGACACCCCAGGCACACCTCAGACACTCCCAGGTGCACCCTGCACACTCCCAGGTCACACTCTGACACTCCTCAGGTACACCACTGACACTGCCAGGTACACCTCAGACACCCCAGGTATACAACTGACACTCCCAGGTACACCACTGACACTCCCAGGTGCACCTTGACACTACCAGGCACACCTCTGACACTCCCAGGTACACACTGACACTGCCAGTACACCTCAGACACTCCCAGGTATACAACTGACACTCCCAGGTACACCACTGACACTCCCAGGTGCACCTCTGACACCCCAGGCCTTCTGACACTCCAGGTGCACCTCTGACACTCCCAGGTACAACTTGACACCTCCCAGGTACAACTCTGACACTCCTAGGTACACCTCTGACACTCCTGGTACTCCTCTGACACTCCAGGTACACCTCAGACACTCCCAGTTACACCTCAGACACTCCCAGGTACACCTCAGACACACCCAGGCACACCTCCGACACTCCCAAGTACACCTCCGACACTCCCAGGTACACCTCCGACACTTCCAGGTACACCTCCGACACTCTCAGGTACACCTCCGACACTCTCAGGTACACCTCTGACACTCTCAGGTACACCTCTGACACTCCCAGGTACACCTCTGACACTCCCAGGTACACCTTGACACTCCCAGGTACACCCTCGACACTCCCAGGCACACTTCAGACACCCTGGGCACCTCAGACCAGCACATTGACACTCCCAGGTACACTCGATACTCCCGGAACACCTCAGACACTCCCAGGTACACCTCAGACACTCCCAGGTACACCCCTGACACCCCTGTGTACACCTCAGACACTCCCAGGCACACTCAGACACTCTCAGGTGCACCTCAGACACCTCCCAGGTGCACCTCAGACACTCCCAGGTGCACCTGTGACACTCCCAGGTACACCACTGACACCCCAGGTACACCCTGACACTCCCAGGTACACCTCAGACACTCACAGGTACACCTCCGACACCCCAGGTACACCTCTGACACCCCAGGTACACCCTGACACCCCTGGTACTCCTCTGACACTCCCAGGTACACCCAAGACACTCCCAGGTACACCTCAGACACTCGCAGGTACACCTCAGACACCCTAGGCACACCTCTCTGACACCCCAGGTACACCTCTGACACTCCCAGGTACACCTCTGACACTCCCAGGTACACCTCAGACACCTCCCAGGTACACCTCACACACCTCCCAGATACACCTCAGACACCCCAGGTACACCCTCAGACACCCCAGGTACACCTCCGACACTTCCAGGTACACCTCCGACACTCCCAGGTACACCCCAGACACCCAGTACACCTCAGACACCCCAGGTACACCTCAGACACTCCAGGTGACACCTCTGACACCCCAGGCATCCAACTGACACCCCAGGTACACCACTGACACTGCCAGGTACCACTGACACCCCAGGTACACCTCTGACACTCCCCAGGCACTCTGACACCCCAGGTACAACTCTGACACTCCTAGGTACACCTCTGACACTCCCTGGTATCCTCTGACACTCCCAGGTACACCTCTGGACACTCCCAGCTACACCTCAGACACTCCCAGGCACACCCCAGACACACCCAGGTACACCCTCGACACTCCCAGGCACACCACCGACACTCCCAGGTACACCTCCTACACTTCCAGGTACACCTCCGACACTCAGGTACACCTCCGACACTCCCAGGTACACCTCTGACACCTCAGGCACACCTCTGAAACTTCCAGGTGCACCACTGACACCCCAGGCCACCTCTGACACCTCCCAGGCACCTCTGACACTCCCAGTACAACTCTGACACTCCTAGGTACACCTCCTTGACACTCCCTGGTACTCCTCTGACACCCCAGGTACACCTCTAGACACTCCCAGTTACACCTCAGACACTCCCAGGTACACCTCAGACAAACCCAGGTACACCTCGACACTCCTAGTACACCACCGACACTCCCAGGTACACCTCCCACACTTCCAGGTACACCTCCGACACTTCTCAGGTACACCTCCGACACTCCCAGGTACACCTCTGACACCCCAGGTACACCCCTGACACTCCTAGGTACACCTCAGACACTCCCAGGCACTACCTCTGGACACTCCCAGGTACACTCTCAGACACCCCGGCACACCTCAGACACTCCCAGGTACTCCCCAGACACTCCCAGGAACACCTCCAGACACCCAGGTACACCTCAGTCACCCCAGGCACACCTCAGACACCCCAGGTACACCTCTAGACACTCCCAGGTACACCTCAGTCACCTCAGGTGCACCTCAGACACCCCAGGTGCACCTCAGACACCCCAGGTGCACCTCAGACACTCCCAGGTGTACCTCCGACACTCCAGGTACACCTCCGACACTCCCAGGTACACCCTCTGATACTCCCAGGTACACCTCTGATACTCCAAGGTACACTGCGACACTCCCAGGTACACTCTTGACACTCCCAGGTACCCCTGACACTCCCAGGTACCTCTGACACTCCCAGGTACCTCTGACACACCCAGGTACACCGTGACACTCCCGGATACACCTCAGACACTGACAGTACACTTGATACTCCTAGGTACACCCTGACACCCCAGGCACACCTCTCTGACACTCCCTGGTACCCTCTGACAGTCCCAGGTACACCCAAGACACTCTCAGGTACACCTCAGACACTCGCAGGTACACCTCATGACACTCCCAGGCACACCCAGACACTCCCAGGTACACCTCAGACACTCCCAGGTACACCTCTGACACTCCAGGTACACCTCTGACACTCCCAGGCACACCCTGTGACACCCCAGGCACACCCTGACACCCCAGGTACTCACACACCTCCAGGTACACCTCTGACACTCCCAGGTACACCTCAGACACTCCCAGGTACACCTGACACTCCAGGTACACCTCTGACACCCCAGGTACACCTCAGACACTCCCCAGGCACACCTCAGACACTCCCAGGTACACCTCAGACACTCCCAGGTACACCTCAGACACTCCCAGGTACACTCTCAGACACTCCCAGGTGCACTCTGACACTCCCAGGCACACCACTGACACTGCCAGGCAACACCTCTGACACTCCCAGGTATACAACCGACACTCCCAGGTACACCACTGACACCCCAGGTGCACCTTGAACCCTAGGCACACCTCCTGACACTCCCAGGTACACCACTGACACTGCCAGGTACACCTCAGACACCCCAGGTATCCAACTGACACTCCCAGGCACACCACTGACACTGCCAGGTGCACCACTGACACTCCAGGCACACCTCTGACACTCCCAGGTGCACCTCTGACACTCCCAGGTACAACCCCTGACACCTCTAGGTACACCTCTGACACTCTGGTACACCTCTCGACACTCCCAGGTACACCTCTAGACACTCCCAGGTACACCTCAGACACTCCTCTGACACTCCCAGATACACCTCTGACACTCCCAGGTACATCTCTGACACTCCCAGGTACACCTCTGACACTCCCAGGTACACCTCTGACACTCTCAGGTACACCTCCGATACTCCGAGGTACACCCTGACTCTCCCAGGTACCCCTCTGACACTCCTAGGTACTCTGTCACCTCCCTGATACACCTCTAACACCCCAGGTGCCACCGCTGACACTCCCAGGTACACACGCTGACACTGCCAGGTACACCTCAGACACTGCCAGGTACACGTCAGACACCTCCAGGTACACATCAGACATTCCCAGGTTCACCTCAGACACCCAAGGTGCACCTCTGACACTCCCAAGTGCACCTCTGACACTCCCAGGCACACTCTGACACTCCCAGGTACACCTCAGACACTCCCAGGTACACCGCTGACACTCCTGGCACACCCTGACACTCCCGGGCACACCTTGACACCCCAGGTACACCTCAGGACAATCCCAGGTACACCTCCGCTCCCCCTGGTACCTCACGCTCCCAGGTACACCTCTGACACTCCCAGGTACAACTCCGACACTCACAGGTAAACCTCTGATACCTGAGGTACACCTCTGGACACCCCAGGTACCCTGCACTCCCAGGTACACTCACGACACTCCCAGCTACACCTCTGACACCCCAGGTACACCTTCGATATTCCCAGGTACACCTCCGATATTCCTAGGTACACCTCATATACCTCCCAGGTACACCTTGGAGACTCCAGGTACCCACTGACACTCACTGGTACACCTCTGACACTCCAGGTGACTCCTCTGACACTCTGGTTCACCTCTGAGACTCCTAGGCACACCTCTGACACTCCGCAGTACATCCCTGACACTCCAAGGTACATCTCTGACACTCCTAGGTACACCTCTGACACTCCTAAGTACTCACTGACATACCTGGTACACCTCTCACTCCTGGCATACTTGACACTCCCAGGCACACTTGACACTGCCAGGCACACCTCTGGCACCCTAGGTACTCTGTGACACTGCCAGGTACACCTCCGACACTCCCGTAGACCTCTGACACTCGCAGGCCACCTTCGATATTCCTGGTACACCTCCGATATTCCCAGGTACACCTCTCATACTCCTGGTGGTACACCTTTGAGACTCCCAGGTACCCACCGACACACCCTGTACACCTCCTGACACTCCCGTGCACACCAACGATATTCCTAGGTACACCTCCGATATTCCCAGGTACACCTCCGATACTCCCAGGTACACCTTTGAGACTTCCGTACTTCACTGACACTCCTGGTATACCTCTGACATTCCCAGGTACACACCTTGACACCCCAGGTACACATTCTGATACCCCAGGTACACCTCTGACACTCCCAGGCCTGCCTCCGACACCCCCAGGTACAACTCCGACACCCCAGGTAAACCTCCGATAATCCCAGGTACACCTCTGACCTCCCAGGTACTCCACCACATTCCCTGGTACAGTGGTACACCCTGACACTCCCAGGTACACCTCTAACACTCCCAGTACACATCTGACACTCCCAGGTACACCCTCTGACACTCCCAGGTACACCTCTGACACTCCCTGTACCCACTGACACTCCCTGGTACACCCTGACACTCCCAGGCACACCTCTGACACTCCCAGGTACACCTCTGACACTCCCAGGCACACCCTCAGACTCTCAGGTACTCCCCGATACTCCCAGGTACACCCCAGACACTCCCAGGTACACATCCGACACTCCCAGGTACACCTCTGACACTCTCTGTACACCTCTGACACCCCGCACACTCTGACACCCCAGGTACACTCCTGACACTCCCCAAGTACACCTCCGACACTGCAAGCACACTTCACACTCTGCACACCTCCGACACTTGGTGCACACTCTGTACACCCCAGGCACATCCCTGACACCTCCTGCACATTCTGACACCCCCAGGTACACCCTGACACTCCCAGGTACCCACTGACATACCCGGTACACCCTCTGACACTCCCCTGGCACATCTCTGACACCCCAGGTACACCTCTCGACACTGCCAGGCACCTCTGCAATCTCTAGGTACTCCTGTGACACTGCCAGGTACACCTCCGACACTCCCAGGTAGACCTCTGACACTCCCAGGTACACCTTCTGATATTCCCAGGTACACCTTCGATATCTCTGTACACCTCCGATACTCCCAGGCACACCTCATACCCCAGGTACACCTTGAGACTCCCAGGTACCCACTGACACACCCCAAGTACACCTCTGACACTTGTTAACACCAACGATATCCCAGGCACACCTCGACATTCCCAGGCACACCTGACACCCCAGGCACACCTCTGAGACTCCCAGGTACCTCCACTGACACTCCCTGGCATCCTCTGACACTCCCCAGGCACACCTCAGACACTCCCAGGCACACACCTCAGACACCCCCAGGCACACCTCTGACACCTCTGGCACACCCTGGAATTCAGGCACACCTCTGACATTCCCAGGCACACCTCTGACACTCCCAGGCACACCTCTGACACTCCCCAGACACACTCTGACACTCCCAGGCACACCTCTGACACTCCAGGTACACTCTGACTCCCAGGCACTCCACTGACTTCCCTGGCTAAGTGGCACCTCTGACACTCCCCAGGTACACCTCAGACACTCCCCAGACACACTCCCTGACACTCCCAGGCACACCTCTGACACTCCCCAGGCACACTCTGACACCCCAGGCACTCCACTGACACTCCCCTGGTACACCCCTGACCCCACAGGCACACCTCCTGACACCCCAAGCAACCCCTGACACCCCCAGGCAACCCCCACCCAGCACCCCAGACACTCCAGGCACCCCAGACACATCAGACACTCCTGGGCACACCTCTGACACTCCAGGCACACCCCGACACCCAGGCACACCCCACACCTGCCACACCTCGACACTCCCAGGCACCCTCTGACACTCCCCAGGCACACCTCCAACACCTCAGGCACACCTCTGACACTCCCAGTACACCCCAGACACTCCAGGCACACTTTTCACATCCCAGGCACACCTCTGACACCCCCAGGTTCACCTTGACACTCCCCAGGCACACCTCCGACACTCCCAGGCACACCCTGACACACCCAGGCACACCTCTGACACTCCAGGCACACCTCTGACACTCCCCAGGCACACCTCTGACACTCCCCAGGCACACCTCTGACACCCCCAGGCACACCTCTGACACTCCCAGGCACCCACTGACATTCCCCTGGCACACCCCTGACACTCCCCAGGCACACCTCTGACACCTGCATGTACACCCCAGACACCCCAGGCACACTCAATAATTCCCAGGCACACCTCTGACACTCCCAGGCACACCTCTGACACCCCAGGCACCTCCGCCACCCCACACATACACCCCAACACTCCCCAGGCACACATCTGACACTTCCAGGCACACCCCTGACACCCCTGGCACACCTCTGACACTCCTGGCACTCCACTGACACTCCCTGGCACACCCCTGACACTCCCCAGGCACACCTCTGACACTCCCCAGGCACACTCTGACACTCCCAGGTACACCTCAGACACTCCCAGGAACTCCCTGACACTCCAAGGCCACCCCAGACACTCCCAGGCACACATCCGACACTCCCAGGCACACCTCTGACACTCTGGTACACCTCTGACACTCCTGGGCACACCTCTCTGACACTCCCAGGCACACCTCTGACACTCCCCAGCACACCTCCGACACCTGCAGGTACATCTCACACTCCCCAGGCACACCCGACACTCCAGGCACACCCCTGACACTCCCAGGCACATCCCTGACACCCAAGGCACATCTCTGACACCCCAGGCACACCTCTGACACTCCCAAGCACTCACTGACACACTCCCTGGCACCTCTGACACTCCCCTGGCACATCTCTGACACTCCCCAGGCACACCTCACACTGCCAGGCACACCTCTGGCAACTGCACCCCTGTGACACTGCCAGGCACACCTCCGGACACTCCATGCAGACCTCTGACACTCCAGGCACACCTCGATATTCCCAGGCACACCTCCGATATTCCAGGCACACCTCTCATACTTCCAGGTACACCTTTGAGACTCCCAGGTACCCACTGACACACCCTGGCACACCTCTGACACTCCCAGGCACACCAACGATATTCCAGGTACACCTCCGATATTCCCAGGCACACCTCCGATACTCCCAGGCACACCTTTGAGACTCCCCGAGTACTTCACTGACACTCCCCTGGTATACCTCTGACATTCCCCAGGTACACACCTTGACACCCCAGGCACACATTCTGATACCCCAGGCACACCTCTGACACCCCAGGTCCGCCTCCGACACCCCAGGTACAACCTGACACTCCTGCAAACCTGATACTCCTAGGTACACCTCTGACACTCCCCAGGCACACCTCTGACACCTCTAGGCATTTCTGACACCCCCTGGCACACCTCTGACACTCCCCAGGCACACCCTCAGACACTCCCTGGTACACCTCTGACACTCCCAGGCACACCTCTTTCACTCCCTGGTTCTCCCTGACACTCCCAGGTACACCCCAGACACCCCAGGCACACCTCCAGAAACTCCCAGGTACACCTCCGACACTCCCTGGTACACCCCTGACACTCCCAGGCACACCTCTGACACTCCCAGGCACACCTCTGACACCCAGGCACACCCCCAGACACCCCAGGCACACCTCAGACACTCCCAGGCACACCCCCAGACACTCCCAGGCACACCTCCAACACCCCAGGCACACCTCTGACACCTCTGGCACACCTCTGACACTCCCAGGCACACCCTGACATTCCCAGGCACACCCTCTGACACCCCAGGCACACCTCTGACACTCCCAGGTACACTCTGACATTCCCCAGGCACACCTCACACTCCCCAGGCACACCTCTGACTCCCAGGCACCACTGACATTCCCTGGCACGCCCCACACCCCAGGCACACGTCCGACCCCAGGTACACCTCTGACACTCCAGGCACACTGGACACACCCCAGGCACACCTCTGACACCGCAGGCACTCCACTGACACCCTGGCACACCCTGACCTGGTGCACACCTCTGACACCTCGAGGCACTCTGTCACCCCTGACACACTCTCACACCCCAGGCACACCTCCCTGACACCTTAGGCACTCTCTGTCACCCCGATACACTCCCAACACCCCAGGGCACACCGCTGACACCCCCAGGCACACCTCTGACACTGCCAGGCACACCCCAGACACCGCCAGGCACACCCCAGACACTCCAGGCACACTCAGACACTCCAAGGTACACCAGACTCTCCCAAGTGCACCCTGACACTCCCCAGGCACACCTCTGACACTCCCAAGTACACTCTGACACTCCAGGCACACCTCTGACACTCGGCACACCTCCGACACTCCCAGGCACACCTCAATTCCGGGGTACACCTCCGACACTCCAGGCACAACTCTGACACCCCCAGGCACACCCAACACCTCAGGCACACCTCTGACACCTTCCAGGCACCCTGACATCTCCCAGGCACACCTCTGACATTCCCCAGGCACACCTCCGACACCCTGCAGCACACCCCACACCCCAGGCACACCCCCAGACACCCCAGGCACACCCTGCCCCAGGCACACCTCAGACACTCCCAGGCACACCTCTGACACTCCCCAGGCACACCCCACACCTTGCACACCCTGACACTCCTGGCACACCCTCTGACACTCCCAGGTACACTCTGACACTCCCACACCTCCGACACTGCAGGCACATCTCACACTCCCAGGCACACCTCTGACACTCCCCAGGCACACCTCTGACACTCCCAGGCACATCCCCACTCCAAGGCACATCTCTGACACTCCCAGGCACACCTCTGACACTCCCGGGCACCCTGACACCCTGGCACACCTCTGACACCCCAGGCACATCTCGACACTCCCAGGCACACCCTGACACTGCCAGGCACACCTCTGACAACCAGGCACCTCTGACACTGCCAGGCACACCTCCGACACCCCCAGACACACTCCTGACACCCCAGGCACACCTTCATATTCCCAGGCACACCTTCGATATTCCCAGGTACATCCGATATTCTGTACAGCTTCATACCCCAGGTACACCTTTGAGACTTGTACCCACTGACACTCCCCTGGCACACCTCTGACACTTCCAGGCACACCCGATATTCCCAGGCACACTTCCGATATTCCCAGGTACACCTCCTGATACTCCCCAGGCACACCTTTGAGACTCCCTATACTTCACTGACATCCCTGGTATACCTCCACATTCCCCAGGCACACCCCCAGACACCCCAGGCACACCCCCGAGACACCCCAGGCACACCTCTGACACTCCCTGGCACACCCCGACACCCCAGGCACACCTCCTGACATCCCAGGCACACTCCTGACACCCCAGGCACACCCCTGACACTCTTGACACACTCTGACCATCCCAAGGCACACCTCTGACACCCTTGCACACCTCTGACCCCAGGCACTCCACTGACATCCCCCAGGCCAGTGGTACACCTCTGACACCCTGCACACCTCTCCAGACACTCCCAGGCACACCTCTGACACTCCCAGGCACACCTCTGACACTCCCAGGCACACCTCTGACACTCCCAGGCACTCCACTGACACCCCCTGGCACACCCCTGACTCCCGGTGGCACACCTCTGACACCTCCCCAGTGCACCTCTGACACCCCAGGCACACCCCACACCCCAGGCACACCCCTGACACCTCCAGGCACACCTCTGACACTCCCAGGCACACCTCTGACACTCCCAGGCACACCTCTGACACTCCCAGGCACACCTCCGACACTCCCCAGGCACACCTCTGACACTCCCCGGCACACACCTCGACACTCCCCAGGTACACCTCTGACACTCCCAGGCACACCTCCAACACTCCCAGGCACACCTCCTGACACCATGACACCCAGACACTCCCCAGGTAAACTTTTCACACTCCAGGCACACTCTGGACTCTGGTGCTCACCTTGACACTCCCCAGGCACACCTCCTGACACTCCCCAGGCACACCTCCGACACTCCCAGGCACACCTCTGACACCTTGCTGCACACTCTGACACTCCAGGCACACCTCTGACACCCCAGGCACCCACACTGACACTCCCTGCACACCCCTGACACTCCCCAGGCACACCTCCTGACACCCAGGCACACCTCAGACAACCTGCAGGCACACTCCCCACACCCCAGGCACCTGACACTCTGGGCACACCTCACACTCATACACCTCCGCCACTCCACCACACCTCTAACACTCCCAGGCACACATCTGACACCTCCAGGCACACCTCTGACACCCCTGGCACACCTCTGACACTCCCCTGGCACTCCTCTGACCCTGGCACACCCCTGACTCCCAGGCACACCTCTGACACTCCCAGGCACACCCTCTGACACCCCAGGCACACCTCAGACACTCCCCAGGCACTCCCTGACACTCCCCAGGCACACCCCAGACACCCCCAGGCACACATCCGACACCCCCAGGCACACCTCTGACACTCTCTGGCACACCTCTGACACTCCCTGCACACCTCTTGACACTCCCAGGCACACCTCTGACACTCCCCAGGCACACCTCCGACACCCGCAGGCACACCTCACACTCCCCAGGCACACACTCCGACACTCCCAGGCACACCTCTGACACTCCCAGGCACATCCCTGACACCCCAGCACATCTCTGACACTCCAGGCACACCTGACACCCCAGGCACTCCACTGACACATCCTGGCACACCTCTGACACCCCTGGCACATCTCTGACACTCTTGTGCCACCTCTGACACTGCCAGGCACACCTCTGGCACTCCCAGGTACCCTGCAGACACTGCACACCTCCGACACTCCAGGTACACCTCTGACACTCCCAGGCACACTGATATTCCCAGGCACACTGATATTCCCCAGGCACACCTCTGATACCCCAGGTACACCTTGAGACTCCCAGGCACCCACTGACACACCCTGGCACACCTCTGACACCCCAGGCACACCAACGATATTCCCAGGCACACCTCCTGATATTCCCCAGGCACACCTCCTGATACCTGAGGCACACCTTGAGACTCTAGGCACTTCACTGACACCTCCCTGGCACACCTGACATCCCAGGCAACCCTGACACTCTGGTGCACCACATTCTGATCTCAGGTACACTCTGACACTCCCCAGGTCCGCCTCCGACACCCCAGGCACAACTCCGACACTCCCAGGCAAACCCTCCGATACTCCCAGGTACACCTCTGACACTCCCCAGGCACACCTCTGACACTCCCAGGTATTCCTCTGACACTCCTGGCACACCTCTGACACTCCCAGGGTACACGCTCAGACACTCCCCTGGCACACCTCTGACACTCCCAGGACACCCCTTCCACTCCCTGGTCTCCCCGACACCCCAGGCACACCCCACAGACACCCCAGGCACACCTCAGAAACCCCAGGTACACCTCCGACACTCTGGCACACCCTGACACTCCCCAGGCACACCTCTGACACTCTGCACACTCCTGACACTCTGCACACCCCAGACACCCCAGGCACACCGCAGACACTCCCAGGCACACCCCAGACACCCCAGGCACACCTCCAACACCCCTGGCCACCCCTGACACCTCTGCACACCTCAACACTCCCCACACCCCCTGACATTCCCAGGTCACACTCTGACACTCCCAGGTACACCTCTGACACTCGCACACCTCTGACACTCCCAGGCACACCTCTGACACTCCCAGGCACACCTAAGATATTCCCAGGCACACCTCCGACATTCCCAGGCACACCTCTGATACCCCAGGTACACCTTGGAGACCCCAGGCACTTCCACCTGACACCCCTGGCATACCTCTGACATCCCCAGGCACACCTTGACACCTACACACATTCTGACACCCCAGGTACACCTCTGACACTCCCAGGTCCACTCTCCCGACACCTTGCTACAACCTGACACCCTGCCAAACCTCACACTCCCAGGCACACCTCTGACACTCCCAGGCACACCTCACACTCCTAGGCATTTCTGACACCCTGGCACACCTCTGAACTCCTAGGCACACCTCAGACACCCTGGCACACCTCTGACACTCCCCAGGCACACCCTTTCACTCTGGTTCCTCCCTGACACTCCCCAGGCACACCTCTGACACCCCAGGCACACCTCCGACACTCCCCTGGCACACCCCTGACACCTCCAGGCACACCTCCTGACACCTGCAGGCACCTCCGACACCCAGGCACACCCCCGACACCTACACATCCCAAGACACCCATCCACTCAGACACCTAGCACCTCCAACACCCAGGCACACCTCTGACACCTCTGGCACACCCCACCCCAGGCACACCTCCTGACATCCCCACACACCTCTGACACTTGCACACCTCTGACACTCCAGATACACTCTGACACTCTGCACACCTCTGACACTCCCCAGGTACACCCTGACTCCTCCCAGGTACACCACTGACATTCCTGGCACAGTGGCACGCCTCTGACACTCCAGGCACACCTCTGACACTCCCAGGCACACCTCTGACACTCCCTGGGCACACCTCCCAACACTCCCCAGGCACACTCTGACACTCCAGGCACACCTGACACCCCAGGCACACCCCCACACCCCAGGCACACCTCCGACACTCCAGGCACAACCTGACACCCCAGGCACACTCCAACACTCACAGGTCTCCTGACACCCGTAAGTACACCTCTGACACCTGTGCACACCTCCACACCCCAGGCACACTCTGACACTGCACACCTGACACCCCAGGCACACCTCCGACACCGGTCTCACCTCTGACACCCCGGTGCACCTCTGACACCCCCAAGTACTCTGGACACTCCCCAGGCACACCTCTAACACCCAGGCACACCTCTGGACACTCCAGGCACACCTCTGACACTGCCAGGCACACCTCAGACACTCCAGGTACACTCCCAGACACCCCCAGGTGCACCACACTCCAAGGCACCCTCTGACACTCCCCATGCACCTCTGACACTCCCAGGCACACCACACCCCAGGCACACCTCTGACACTCCCAGGCACACCGCTGACACCCAGGCACACCTCTGACACTCCCACACCCCACACCCCAGGCACACCTCCGACACTCCCAGGCACACCTGACACCCAGGCACATCTCTTACACTGCTAACACCTGACACTCCCCAGGCACAACCTGACACTTGCACACCTCCAACACCTCAGGCACACCTCTGACACCCCTGCACACCCCTGACACTCCCAGGCACACCTCTTCACACTCCCCAGGCACACCTCTGACACCCCAGGTACACCTTGACACTCCCAGGCACACCACCGACACTCCCAGGCACACCTCTGACACCCCAGGCACACCTCTGACACTCCCCAGGCACACCTCTGACACTCCCCAGTGCACCTCTGACACCTCCCAGGCACACCTGACACTCCCCAGGCACACCTCTGACACCCTGGTAGGCACACCCTCTGACACCCCAGGCACACCTCTGACACCTAGCTCACCTTGACACCGCACACCACCGACACTTAAGTACACCTCCTGACACATCTAGGTACACCTCTGACACCTGTTGCACACCTCTGACACTGCAGGCACACTCTGACACTTGTAGCAATATTGCAACTTGAAACGTAGCACTGAT
>NW_024731142.1:0-31764 GCF_018991925.1 Homarus americanus | reverse complement strand
AGTGTACGACCTCTTGAACTTTCCTCATCGGGTATCCTGGACCACCGTGCCCTGCCTCCCACAGTCAATATCAGCCTCTACCCTCCCTCTCCCTCCCCCCCCTCCACCCCTTCTCCCCGTTCTCCCCCCCCTCCACCCCCTCTCTCCCCTCTCCTCCTCCCCCCTTCTCCCCTCCACCCTCCCCAGCCCCCTCCCCCCACACAGGTATAAGGGCATTAACTTGCCCTATGCACAACAACAACAGTATTGGTATGATTGTGCCTTTAGAGAATGTCTCAACCTGCTGAGTACCATGTCTCAACCCGCTGAGTACCATGTCTCAACCCGCTGAGTACCATGTCTCAACCCGCTGAGTACCATGTCTCAACCTGCTGAGTACCATGTCTCAACCCGCTGAGTACCATGTCTCAAACTCCGCTGAGTACCATGCCCAACCCCTGAGTACCATGTCCTAACCCGCTGAGTACCATGTCTTAACCCACTGAGTACGATTTGACCGGATCTGTTAAGAAGCTTTGGGATGAGACATGTAGTGTTGTTGGACATGTCACTTAGGAAACGTTGACATGGAAATAACACACATGTAATAATAAATAATAATAATAATAATAATTAACGGTTTATTGAAAGTTCTGCAGCCCGAAGGCTGAAAATATACATTTGACATAAATGACTTATTCCATACATTGGTGGTTTAAACAAAAGCCTTTATTAGAGAAAGGTAAAGGAACATACAGTGAACATTCAGATTAATGTAGGGGGAACAGCAAACACTTAGTGTAGTAACTCTCCCAGATGGTGTTAGAGGACCTGATGTGGTGGTAATTCCCCACAGATGGTGTTATGAGGGCCTCACGTGTAGTAATTCTCACAGGTGGTGTTATGAGGGCCTCACTGGTGTAGTAGTTCCCTCATAGATGGTGTTACGAGGGCCTCACGGTGTAGTAACTCCCCACAGATGGTGTTATGAGGGCATCACGGTGTACGATTCCCTCACAGATGGTGTTATGAGGGACCTGACGTGGTGTAGTAATTTCACAGATGGTAGGGGCCTGATGGTGTACGAATTCCTCACAGATGGTGTTATGAGGACCTCACGGTGTAGTAATTCCCTCACAGATGGTGTTATGAGGGACTTGATGTGGTGTAGTAACTCCCTCACAGATGGTGTTATGAGGGCATCACGTGGTAGTAATTCTCCAGATGGTGTTATGAGGACTTGACGTGGTGTAGTAATTCCTCACAGATGGTGTTATATGAGTGAGATGTGGCCCCAGCCTTCCTATCATGAGACGGATTAACACATCGCTGGTTGTTGTCTCACGGCCGTTATCACTGGGTACCTGGGACCTCACTGTGTGAAGGTTAACTTGAATACGACTTTTACTGTTGAGTTGTTCTCACTGACTCAAGCACTGTTCACCAATGTTCACCTCTGTTCAACACTGGTTCCATTCCTTTCCCAAATGAAATTGTAACTTCTGGCGAGAACTTGTTGATACTCGGTGGGGAAGTGGTTCAGGGGAGGGGTTGGTATGGGCCAACAACAGTTGACCTGGCTGCTCGAGAGGGCGCCAGGTACGTCAACCTCGGTGGTCAAGGATGTGTGTAATGTGTGTGTGTTCCCCATTTTTTATTTATTTCCATTTATTTACCTCCAAAATTTATTCTCATACCATAAAAAATCCTCCGAAATTAATCGTAAATAAACTACTCTCTTCCGTAGTTAATCAGGGTATGTATTTATTCCCATCAAATTTATTTTACCCACTACAATATGGCCTCGTATTGTATAAACGCCCAGCTATTGTATCCATGTAGAAAGTAATTTTTTTTCTCGTTGGTCTAGATTTAATTGCTAGCTGTGTGTTGATGGGGCGGTGTTGGGTTGGGTTGGGTTAGGTGTAGTGGTGTAGTGATATAATGTAGTAGTGTCGTGGTGTAGAAGAGTAGTCAGGGATGTAATTTCTCAGATTTTTTCCGGTTTTCCGATTTCCCCCCATTGTTTCGGCGACCCACGTGAATCGTAGATCCGCTGAGAATTTTTTTAGTGGACTGGGGAGTGGGGTGGCAGGGGGTGGTATGACCATGAGAAATTTTGACAATGAAAAAAAAAATACAACTGGCCTCTAGGATAGATGGGTCTGCCGCGCGAGACAATGAGCCAGTATACTCTATCTCCTTAACTGAGTGTTGCTTGTTTTGCATACCATTCTTCGATTCAAAAATATTTCATTGGCCGACGTTCAGTGACGTTATCCAGCGCCACTATTAGGAGCATTATAATATACCGTCCACCCTGCCAATGGTGGTGGAGAGAAGTGAGGACAACCGTGGTTCAACACTGGCAATACCTACGCTTGCCTTCGGTAGTTATATGGACTAGACTTGCCCATATAGTGATTTTCTTTCACCATACGCCTAACTTTACGCTATGGTTAGGTTTGATAATATTAAGATTATTTTTTATTAATAATAATCTGACTGTGGGAGCAAAAAGTCGTGTGGAGTTTAGCTAGATTGAAGGGAAATCATGAAATACTGTGTAGTTCATGAGGTATTGTTTTTGTGGTACATATGGTGTGTGTTGTGGACAGTTCATGAAGTGTTTACTAGCATACAAACGGAAGGAAACAGAGGCAAAAGGAGAGATGTGGGATATCTGCACACAGGAGGTGATACTCTACCGCTCGTCGTCCTTCACTAGTTTCATTCTGGTGTTCCTAAGTCTTCTGTTTCCTTTCATTAATTTGTAAAGTATTGCTCTATAGTGCCATATTTTTATTTATTTTAGAAAATGTTAATATTTTGGTTTTCTACGAGATATTTAGGATTCAATCTCAGGGAATTTATATTTTTGACTGGCAACATTGTACCACAGTTAATTCGGTCTTAAATCTGAGTTGAAAGTGGAAAGTTGAGTGAAGTGATTGTGAGTGGTGGAATATCACATGATGCAGTCATTACCAATGGAGTTCGGGGAATTATACTGTAAAATACATGTTTGTGCAAACATAAATCGTACGTATGGCAGTGCTGTCGGTGCGGCAACGTTATTGATCAGCTGATGTCTGTAGCCTCAATGAAGATATCTCGATAATAATAATTGGTCAATGTACGTACTGTAACATTCATGAAACATTATGGTATTACAAGCGTTTTAATAATAACAGCGCTCTCGGAAACGAGTGTCGGGGATAGGAGGTGGTTGTGAGGTTACCGCCAATGAAAACGTATGGTACTCCATGAGTGAATATCACATGAGGGAAGAACACTATTTATTTTGTCTGTATATATCATGGAACATTATTCTTTTTCTTATTTTTAGTACTACATATGCTATTGAACCTAGTTGTTGGTGCATTAGTGATAAATCCTTTAAGTACAGTATTCAATTTTGAATTCTCACACAGTACAGTGCAAGAAAAGCTTACCGTTTAGTTTATCTTCTCTCAATAATGGTGCAAAGTTAAAAATATTAAACAAATTCTAGTGTAGTAACTAAAATTTGTAAAGAAATTATGAAGGCTACATGCATGAAAAATATTGTAGAATTAAATATACATGTTTGATTTTCGGTACTGTATATTTTAACTATTAGGGGCTCGAGGAATGAGTAACACTGAGAAATAAAGTTAAATATGGTAAAACTTCCAAGACCCAATCACATCCCTGTTGTAGTGATTTAGTGGTACGGAGGTGTAGTGATGTTGTGGTATGGAGGTGTAGTGGTAGGTGTAGTGGAGGTATAGTGGTTATTGGTGCACTTCAGACATTGTTACTTTGTTTAGTTGAGAGAGAGAGAGAGATAAGACAGGTATTTAAACTGATAGACATATACAAATCCTCCATATTACTATCAATAATACTCATCATGACACCTCCTAGAAAGACCCTATGGCCTCTAACCATACCCCCAGCGCCTCGCTCGAGTCAGTCACGGTCTGACCACATAAGAGGACAGACGTGTGCCATAGGTGCTCCTGTCCTCCCGATTGTCACACAAAGGCCAACCTCAGTCTTCTACCCCCTTCCGCCGGCAAGTGTTGCCAGCGATGGGGGGCGGGCTCGACATAAGCACCCCAGAAGAGGCGTCCCTCTCTCATGGATACAGACATTTCTGAGACGGATAGTCATAGTGCATCCCACACCCTGCAAGAGTCAGACCAGTAACAGTACGTTTATGGGAAACACTTGCTGGAGTGGCAACACCAATGCCAAGGGCGCTCCCCTCGACACCCTCCCGTCTGCCAACCAACCAAGTTAATTGCATCTGCACTTCCAAGGACTTATTGAAACCGTCCAGGAACGGTTTAATTGGACAACAAAGTATTGGAGACAACACGGTGTCACCATTCAATTCCGAAAAGGTAAGAACCATCCACACCTGAGGTCTATGAAACACTCAGTACTGTTGGATTTGACAGGGTTGTCCTCGTCTCCACCTGCTGATGCAGTGGAATGTTGCCACATCCTAGTTAAACAGTTCCCCTATACGCTGAACGAAGATGCTCGTAACTTTAATCCACGTATACTCAGTATACGTTGACACTACCGAGGGAAGACCACAAGCAGCTGTCATAGTTAAATGGAAGGGAGGGAGTGCCCAACCGCTGTTGATGCCCACCCAGTCCTCCCGGCACTGTCCGCAGAACCATATCACCCCGGCCTGCTTTTTGTGTCATCTGCTCCCATTGGGGTCACACCTTCACTGCCTGCTGCCGACGTGATCGTCCCAGATGTCGCTTCTGTTCACGTAACCATCAGTCTCCGTCTGTGCCCCCAAAACCAAGGACCACCTCAATGGGGGTGGTGTGGGCTATGTTGTTGACCCCGGTGTTGTAATTGTGGTGGCTGGCACATGCTGACTCAGGACAATGCCCCAAACATCGTCTGTCCCAGGAGAAAGCTCCCCTGAAGGCTGTGTCAACCTCAACTCCTCCCCCAGCCTACAGAGCCACATCCCTCTGCATCCTCTGTCTCCAGCAATGCCTTCTTCAACAACACCTGCCCTGCCTGGCCTCACCTGGCTGCAACACAGCAGTCCAGGCCGTCTCCAAACTCAACTACAACTGGGCCTCCCCACGTCTCTACTCTGACGCTGTCAGGCCTTGTGCCCCCACCGTGCCACCCCACAACCCCTCCGTGACACGACACAGATCATATCCTCTTACACGAATTCTACCAACTGTATTGAAAGATACACTCTGTACTGCCATCTCCAACCTACACAGACTATCCCTGCCTCCAGGTGCTACCCAGTCACCCCCTTCTGGTTTGACACAGCCTGGTAGCTCCCCGTGCCCTCATGCTCACGGCTTTCTCCACCGCCGCCTGGCACCACTGCTGGCGTCCACGCTACCGAACCTGCCCTGCCTGGCTGCCCGTCCACCCACCACGCGCTCATGGACCCGGAGGACACCACCCCCGGCTTCCCGTCCCACCGGCATGCCAGAACCTGGGTCCATCCACTTCAGTTCTCCACACCAATTGACCACCATTCGACATGTGAGTGACTACGTATCTATGCCAAGAAGGACGACCCTACCAACCTCTTGACGTCCCCCTTGAAGCCGACACTACCGACGTACAGTCGTACACGCCATCACAATCACACTAAAGTTTTGTCCTCAATACTGTCAACACCTATGGCCTGGCACTTGACATTATTAGGGACATGCCACGCTTTTGCCATAAACAGATAAATTGTACCGAAATTCCCCACACACTCATCATTCTGTCACTTTATGTAACTTGCTGACAAAACCCACTCATCATTGTCACTTTATGTAACTTGCTGACAAAACCCATGACCCTTCAGGCTTTTACGCCCTAATGCACGAGTCATAAAGGCAAGCATGAACTCCGCATGCTTCCCAGATGGGCACTGTAAACGCTTCTGCGCTTCACCTTGCACAGGATGTAAGAGGGTGCCCAAAACTAGCTCTCGGGGCAATCCAAAATCCTCGCTCCGAGTTTAGTATAGGGTAGCGTTAGCATTTCCACCATGTTATTAAATACACTAACTCACCTTAGCGTCATCATAGGTTGAAAGAAATGGCATCTTTTTGACTACAATGGACCGAATTAGCTCACACGCTCACAAATATCGCTCTAAAAATAGTGTGTGTGTGTGTGTGTGTGTGTTTTGAAGTGAGCTTATTGTCCCTTAGATAAAAACGCCTGCCAATAATTAACAGAAAACGGAATTCGTCTATGTGGGAGGGAGAGGGGTGACTTTTATTTATTTATTAGGGAATTGATGCGGGTTTAATTTTGTGGTGATTTTTGTGAGTTTGTGGTTGATGTTATTGTTGTGATTGAGTTGGAATTGTGTTATTTATCTATTTTACCCGTTATCACCCTCCTGTGCTGTGTGACGAAAGTGCCTCTGTGTCATGTTATAGTGAGGATGTATGGAGTCATTCAGGCACAGGTTCAGTAATAGGTTGGGTGTAGTGGCATAGCTCTGTATTCCTTCTGGTGATGTAGGTATTATCTTAAAGCTGTATCCACATTTTGTACTTGGTAGATAAGTTAACTATTGTGTAAAAGCAATATTCTGTAGTAACCTAATCTAACATAAGAATGGAGAAACTGCAGCGGGCCTATTGGCCTTACTAGCAGTCCCGTTTACACCCAACCCCTATCGCTCATATATCCATCCAACCTATGTTTGAAGCTATCAAGCGTATAAAGTTAATGATGATGTTTGGTAACTTGTTCCACTCGTCCACTACTCTATTTCCAAACCAATGTTTACCAATCTCGCGCCTAAATCTAAATTTGTCTAATTTGAAACCATTGCTACGAGTTCGCTCTCTTGGTTGGATAGTTTGAGGACCTTGATATATCACTTTTGTTTGCCCTGACTTCCATTTATACACTCCAGTCATATCGCCCCTCACTCTACGTCTCTCGAGAGTACAAATTAAGATGCTTTAACCTGTCTCTGTACACAAGGTTCCAAATGCCCGGATTAGTCTTGTCTCCTCTCAGAATTCTTTCCAGGATTCTATATCCATTCTGTAGTACGGTGACCAGAACTGAACTGCGTAATCCAAGTGAGGTCTCTCAAGCGCAAGATATAGTCTTAAGATGACCTCCAGTCTTGTAACTCAATACCTTTGTGTGAACCCAAGTACTTTATTAGCCTTGTTTCTGAAAATACATTGAATTAGTTTAAGATTCCTACTTATCATTACTCATAAATCTTTCTAGTGGGATTTTTCTGTAACAACGCTGTTCATCTGGTAACTGGTTTTTCGTTTACATCTCGGGCTCACGCCCGTATATAAACATCTTCTTGAAGAGGTCGTCGTGTTTCGTCGATTGTAACTAAACGAGTTCGAGCACGCAGTACAGTATTTAACGGTGGCGGTAAAATTAAATAATTCCAATATTATAAATTAATTTTATTGAATTAGTTAATTTTACCGCCACACCACCACGATAAATACTGCACTGCGGTGTTCCTCAGGACTCATTTAGTTTAAACCCGGGTTGAAACACGACGACCTCTTCAAGGGAAGATGTGTTTAATAATACGGGCGTAAGTGCTTTACATTTTGTCCACATTAAATTTCATCTGACATTTTTCAGACCATGCGAAAATTTATTTGAGATCTTCCTGTAGTTTTGTAGAGTCCTCGTCAGATTTAATTACAGTACACGCCCTATTTTAGTGTTATCAGCAAATTTAATTGTGTTGCTGTCTGCGCCTATATCTATGTCGTATATGTATATAATAAATAATAATGGTCCAAGTACTGAGCCATTGGGAATTTACTAGTGACGTTACCCCAATCGGATCAGAGCCGTTAATGCTCACTCGCTGTTTCCTGTCCTGTAACCACGCCCTAATCCATTTTAGAATATCTCCTCCAATTCCACGTGCCTCCACTTTTCTTATTAATCTTTAATGGGGACTGTCAATGCTTTTACAAAGTCAGATTTACCATCACAGTCGTGCACCTCGTCCACCGAGTCGAAAACAGTTGAAAGAATATAGATTGTTAGACATGAACGCCCGCTTGAAAGCATGTTAGAATCATTGATCAACTTGTGCTTCTCCAGGTGATTTCGAATAGAGTTTGAAATTATTGCTTCCAGCAATTTGCCTACAATTGATGTTAGACTGATTGGACAGTAGTTAGAGGATTGTGATCTATCTCTTTCTTGAAAATCGGTATCTCATTCGCGATCCTTCAGGATTCTGGCACTACACCTGTTTTAATGACATGTTAAACAAATTTGCTTCTGGGTTTTAAAACTCTGGAAATATCTCATCGGGACCTGGTGACTTATTAGGGCTTTAGTTTGTCTTGTTTGTTTACTTATCATTACTAGTCACTACTATCTCGCTTAATCTATTTTCTTCACTTTCTCTGTATAGAGTCGGTACCTCATGCATGTTTAAATTTTCTGTGGTAGAAACTGATGAAAAATATCTGTTCAGATTATTGTTCATTTCTCCGTCTTTATCAGTTAGCTCGCCGGTATCTGACTGTATTGATCCAATCTTTCTCTTGTTTTAGTTTGATACATTTGGCAGAATCCCTTGGGGTTTGACTCGCCTCCTTGCTACCTTCAGTTCATTATTCCTCTTGCTTTTCTTATTTCGGTCTTAACCCTACCGGCCAATACCTTTATAATAATCTCGGGGTAAACTTCACCCAAGATTTATTCGCCTGCCTTATAGCCTTCCATTGTCCAATAATGTTCAAGTAATTATTTATCCATTTAGGGTCATTGTTATATGATCTTGAGTTTTCTGTATGGTATTTCTGCCTTTGTGCATTAAGTAACTCATTATTTAAATTGTTTTTGTAACTCGTCAACCTCAGATCTCGTGAACAGGTCATCCTCAACCGTCATAAGATAACGTAACCAGTGCCACAATGACCTGATCACTAGGCTGTAGCAGTGACCCTTGATGACCCCTGCTCTGTGGCCCTCTTTGTGCTTCCTCTCCAACAGGAGAATGGAGCGTACAATAAACGGACCTCTGCTGAAATTTAGACTTCCAATTTTCCCACACTCACTTGTCAGGTCCCGTAGCCACACTTCTTGTCTGTATAAAGCCCATAACTTTCCTCACCTCTCACGCACACACACACACACACACACACACACACACACACACATATTGCTTCACCACACACACACACATATTGTACCACACACACACATATTGCTTCACCACACACACACACCTTATCTCACATCTCACATCTACCTACCTACTTGTGTCTGCATGTCTCTACCCCTCCTCCCTTCCCTCCTCCCTCTCCCCTTCCCTCTCCCTCTTCCCTCTCCCCTTCCCTCTCTCTTCCCTCTCCCCCCTTCCTTCCTCTCGCACCTGCTCCTCACCTACATCTTGGGGTACTCGTGGGCAGGTCTCAAACAGCCAAGGTACCATTAGGGTCTTGGCTTCTCCCTGGAACATTCTCCTTCCTTCCCTCCCTCCCTCTCCCCAATCTGTGGGGGGGTCATCCGTACACACCCTTAGTACGGAGGGACACAGAGAGAAAGTAGGGAGGGAGGGGCAAGGGTGTAGTTAGGAAGGTACCGAGAGGAAGTGAGGGAAGGTGGGGTGAGGTGAGGAGAGGAACTGACGAAGGAGGAGGAAGGATATATTGAGGGAGAGAAAGTTAAATGGGAGAGGGTATGGCTTACGTGGGGTGAATATGGGAGTTAAGGTGGGGTGAAGTGGGGAGTAATGGGTATATGGCAGGAGGAAAGAGGAGGAGGAGGAATAGTGGTGTGATGCGAGAGAGAGGTTAGTAGAAAATAAGACGAAGGGAGGGGGATACTAAATCTTATCAAGTTCAAATTTTTTTTTATTGTGGGATTCTGATTTTTAAGAGATTCTAATTTATTGAGGATTCTGATCTTTATTTAGGATTTTAATTTTTATTGAGGATTCTAATTTTTTATTGAGGATTCTAATTCTTTACTAAGGATTTTTAACTTATTAAATACAAAAAACCCAAATAATAGTAATAAGGAAAATCAGACCCAAATATTGACTTTATTTTCCTCCTCAGGTAACGTCACCATGGCAACCAGGTGTCACGATACTACACTGTTACAGTTAGTTAATTAATTATTTTTGAGTAATGGTTTCAATAATGTGTGGAGAGAGAGAGAGAGAGAAGACGTTAGTATAGGAAGAGAGGAAGAAAAAGAGCATAAAAGAGAAAGAAAGCAAGTAAAAATGAAAATAAAGAAGAAAAACCAGAAAAAAGGAGGAGGAGGAGGAGGAGCGAGGAGACACAGAGGAAACAAACACAGACAGACAGACAGACAGACAGACAGTCATAAAACGATGGAGTGGAACCAACACCGTTATACTCAAGTGTGTTGTGTGTGTGTGTGTGTGTGTAAGATATTGCAAAGTCATTTTTTTATATTGGACTTCTTGTAAAACGTGAAATAATGTTATCTTTTTATTGTATCGGAAAAATTATGAATCTCTCTCTCTCTCTCTCTCTTCTTCTTCTCTCTCTCTCTCTCTCCTATACTTAGCTCACAGGTATACCAATAAACTATCCCTGTACCTTTTAATTAGCTCACTTGTTTTTAATTAATCTAACACTCTTCAACTACCTCCCTGTTGTTTGTTTAGTCTCACCTGTTGTTAATTAAGTTACCTGTTTGTTAATTAACCGTGTGTGTCCTGTTGAATAATGTCACCTTCTGTTGTATGATATTGTCTTCTTTCCTTCCTTCTTTAATTCCTTCCTTCAATATAACCCTAACCTTGGACACTAAAGGGTTAACGAAGAGAGTCAGTCAAGGAAAACTTGGTCAACACAGAATCAAAACAGGAGAGAGAGAAGAAGAGAGATATATATTAACGGTTAACAAATTTATTGACAAAGCTTGTAGTACACTTTGCCTATTCTGAGTAATTCAGTCAGGTCTTGACACTGAGGGTGGTATACTTCTCACTGCCACGCAGACAGAGAGTTCTATACAACAGAAGTCATATTCATTTTGAAAGTGTGTGTGTGTGTGTACGTGTTTGTGTTGAAAGCGCGCGTGTGACCTGCTTGTGTTTGAGTGAAAGTGTGTGTGTAATTTGTGTTTAGAAAGTGTGTGTGTGTCACATACAGGCACGAAAAACTTTCACCAACGTAGTCTGCGTTCCAATCTCCGTGTTCGCTGGGAAGACAAGAGAACAAATGCCAGTATTCTCGCTGATACACTGTAGGACCATCGCGGCTACCATTATCCATGAACAACTGCGCTGGACTGGCCATGTTACCAGCATGGACGATAGACTGCCAGCAGGTACTTGCAATCCAAACGAATAGTAAACTGGCGGGCAACTGAAAAGGTATAAGAGTCTTAAGACAAACCTGAAGATGTGCCAAATCGACCCCTCATCTGGGGAGACGATAACTTCATACCGTAACGCTTGGAGGAGCACCATACGAGGTGGTGTCAATACTTTTGAGTTAGCCCGACTGCATAACTAGGCAGCGCCAACGCCGGAAAGACGCTACCACCCCCTCCCGCTCTAGATGTATCCCTCCACGCGTGCAACATCTGTGACGGCACTGCCGGTTCCGTATCGGCCTTTCTAGTCACCTCAGAGCTCACCAACGAAGGTGACATCTCTAATAACTTGTATCATAGCTGTATGATCGTCATACTCGATCGTGAGTGACAGCAAAGTAGTAGTAGTGTGTGTGTGTGTGTGTGTGTGTGTGTGTGTGTGTGTGTGTGTGTGTGTGTGTGTGTACGTGTTTGTCTTCTGTATGTGTTCGTGCTGATAGTGTAACAACAGCACAACACTACCCGGGAGGTTGTAAATAAGGTGTGTTGAAAGGCGAAAATTTTGAGGCGGTAGTGACGATGGCGGTAGTGGACGATGGCGGTAGGACGATGGCGGTAGTGGACGATGGTGGAAGTGGATGATGGCGGTAGTGATGATGGTGGTGAAGGTCGTTGGTGATGGTTTGGTGGTTCAAGGGGTCTGTAATTTCTTTGTAAGGTCTAGTGGAGGGGTATGTGTGTGTGTGTGTACACGCGCGTGCAAGATGGAACGAGTAGATGGATAGTAAATGGGAGCAAGAGGATGAGGAGGACGAGGAGAGGTGATGATGTTATCAGTAATGGTGTTGGCAGTTTATGGTGTTAATAGACAGGTACGGGAAGACAGGTACGGGAAGACGGGTACAGGAAGACGGGCAGGTACGGGAAGACAGGAAGATGGGTATGGAAGAGGCAGGAAGACGGGTACAGGAAGAACAGGTAGGGAAGACAGGTACGGGAAGACGGGTATGGAAGACAGGTACGGGAAGACAGGTACGGGAAGATACGGAAGACGGGTACAGGGAAGACAGGTACGGGAAGACAGGTACAGGAAGACGGGTACAGGAAGACGGGGTACGGGAAGACGGGTACGAAGACGGGTATGGAAGACAGGTACAGGAAGACGGGTACAGGAAGACGGGTACAGGAAGACGGGCATGGGAAGACGGGTACGGGAAGACAGGTACAGGTAGACGGGCACAGGTAGACAGTTAATGTTACAGGTAGAGGCAGGAGGGGTTTGACCCAGGTGTGGCGGCTGACGTCTGAGATCTGATCACCTGAGTCATTAGGATGGGAGGTATTTCCTGCCGACCAGCTGGGAAATGTAAACAATGACTGCTTCTCCTCTCGCTCACTTTTTTCTCTCTCTTTGTCCCTCTCCTTCACCCCTCATTCTCTCCTCTCCCTATGCTTTTACCTTTCTTCCTCTCTCTCTCCCTCACCCTCCCTCGTCCCTCTCTCACTCTCTCGCCCCTCTCCCGCCCCTCGCCCCTCTCTTCCCTCCTGCCCTCCCCCGCCCCTCTCTCCTCACCCCCTCCCTCTCACCCCTTCTCTTCTTCATCCTTTCTCCCTGCCCTCTTCCCCTCACTCCCTGTTAATCTCCCCTCTCTCTTCCTTGGTATACAGTCACGCGTAATCACTGTGTCAAAATATGTGCTCATTGGGTGTGTAATGACTGTATAGAGAGAGAGAGAGAGAGAGAGAGAGAGAGGCGCGCGCGTTAAGTCTGTCTGTATTCTGTATGACCACCAATCATACACTTTTATTCTATGAGTGTGTGTGTTTGTATTACTTTTATAAGAACATAAGAAGAAACTGCAGCGGCCTATTAGGGTATACTGGGCAGTCCCATTTACACCCAACCCCTATTGCTCATATATCCATCCAACCTATGTTTGAAGCTATCCAGTGTATTCGAGTTAATGATATTTGTAATTTGTTCCATTCATCCACTACTCTATTTCCAAACCAGTGTTTACCTATTTCGCGCCTAAATCTAAATTTATCCTATTTAAAACCATTGTTACGAGTTCGCCCTGGTTGATAGTTTGAGTTCCTCTGTTTTATCACCTTTGTTCAGCTCTGACTTCCATTTATACACCTCTATCAGGTCGCCCCTCACCTACCGTCTCTCGAGGGAGTGCAAATTAAGATGTTTTAACCTGTCTCTGTACTCAAGGTCCTAATGCCGGATTAGTCTTGTCATTCACCTCTGAATTCTTCCAAGGATTCCTATATCCATTCTGTAATACGATGACCAGAACTGAACTGCGTAATCCACATCAGGAAGACACTCTTACAGAGCTCCAGTAAGACCCCAACTGCGGTATAGGCAGAAGAGGTGACCATCATGGGAACCCAACGACTACACTGGTTGACGAAGGCAGTGCATGATGGACAGGCTACTAAGGCAAACCCAACAAACTGGGCTATCAGCAGTCCTTTGCAACTCTCCCTCTCCCCAGTCGTTTGCAACACTTGTACCACTGGATCAGGAAAGGAGAGCCAAGATGTATGATCGCAGCCCGTGCTCCTGAAATCACTCACATGCAGCCATTATCCATCTCATCACACTTCTCTTCATCATCAAACCACTTTAACCCCAAAAGTCCTATGGCGACGGACGAGTGGCGACAGGGATAGGGAGTCTCTAGTCATAACTCTGCACATGGGCAGCATGGATAAGATGGTCATTTATTGACTGGGATCTAGGCAGCAGTGCAATCCGGTCCTGTCTGTGCGACTGAGCAACCCTTTCGAGAGCCACTCTGCTCACCCCACATGGGGAGGGACTGGCAAGGTGCCCTAAACATAGAATGCCTAAAGAACTAACCTGACTGGGCAACCGCACCGTAAAGTCGTCCTTATGCTGTCGAAAACACAATCACAGATCAAAACAAAAACAAACTATACAACCTCTTGTGGTTTGCATGGAATATCAGGACCCTTTTGGATACTGGCACAAATAAGTGTCCTGAAAAAAGAACTGCCCTTGAGGGAAAAAGAGCTTCTAGGTATAAATGACACAGCAGCCACTACTTGAGTCCCAGCTCCCAGGAGGGTCGATTCACAGAATGAGGGTTTGGCTACTTCTTCTGGAAGGGTAAGCCTGCCGAGGAGAGAAACCGCATTTAGAGTTGGCTTGCAATCCAATGCCTCCTACACAGACTCAGAGTCCACTGAATCACTCTGTCGTGCCTTCTTCATCAGTGCATACACCCCAACACTGGATCCAGATGATGACATCAAGGAGGCCTTTTATGTCGACATTGACAGTGCTAACCTCTATCCCTAGGAAGATAAGGTTGTGATCCTAGGTGACTTCAATGCCAGAGTTGGCAGGGAATCATAGTGAGAAATGGACTAGGCTAGTGTAATCCCAATGCCTACTCTCCTCCTCAGCCAGTGTGCAGCACATGCTTTCAGGAAACAGCCGAACATGGGCTGTAACGACAACAATAAACAACAATCCCTGTGCTGAATGGGATATTTTCAATACTGTCATAACAAAAACCTGCAGAGACCTGCAGCTAGATCAAAAAATCACACCAGAACTGGTCTGTAAGAAAATGACTAGAAAATCAATATACTTGTCGATGATACCGCGTGCTGCTTTAACTGATTGGCAGAACAACCCTCAGTCTCCAGACCAAAGCTCAAACCTTCCTAAAAGAAAGAAAACAGCGGCCCATCATGAACTTCGCAATCTAAAGAGCCACTGATTTAAAATAGAGCATCTGAAACACAAAACCTTTGCTCCCCTCTGCTCATCGAAGATAACTCCATAATTAACGTCCGGCGCCATCTAAGTTAATATAATTATGTTTGGCTGGCGTGCAATATTTTTCGACTTTTGGTTTTGGCTGAAATGGACTTATACTATCATATAATGAAGAGGAAAACATCATTTAGCAACTCACGGACCATGGAAGGTGTAGTTACGCCATGGTGAACATGTCGCGGCGTTGAAAGTTTAGCGTAGAACCCGTAGAGTTTTACCGGCGTTGACGTTTTTCGACCAGTGAAAGTATAATTATGCTAATTACCATAAGTTTTCACCTGACTGTAGCTGTTTTTCTTTATTTATCGTCTATCTCGATTTCGGAACATCAATATATTTATCCTTTTTGTATTTACACTCATTTCATAATAATTTTCCTTCAATATTTTTTTGGTAAGATTTTATGATTATTTATCTTTATTTGGTTTCACTTTTGCATTATTTATATAGATTTTGCAGCACTTATTCATTTATCTCGAGCTATATCGGAACGTTATTGTTACGTCGTTGACGCTGTACAGGTTAAAGACAAAGGCATCCTTCAGCACTGGAAGAGGCTGACATTCACTGCTAAACCGAAACACCAATGTGGATGACCTGACTACCAAGTAGGTCCCTCAGCATCTAGAACTGACCCACCTCAGCTATCCTCCATCCCTGGATGAGGTAGCTATTGCCATCAAACATATAAAAAATAACCAAGCTTCTGGGCCTGATGGAATCCCAGCCGAGGTGTATAGAGGAGGAGGACCCCTGCTTCAGCCATCTCCCTCTCTCCTAGAGAATATGGGAAAAGGATGGAGTCCCCCCAAGCTCTTAAAGACGGTTCCATCGTCAATATTTATAGAACAAGGAGATCTGTCAGACCGTGGCAACTACTGTGGGATCTTGCTGCTGTCTGTAGCAAGATTATCGTTAAAGTCTTCTAAACAGACTTTCTGAGGCGGAAAACTTCTCCCAGAATCTCAATGTAGCTTTAGACTATCACATAGCACCCTGACATGATATTTGCTGCCAGCCAAATACAGGAAAAGTGCAGAAGAACAGCGTCGTGACCTGTACATGACTTTCATCAACCTAGCCATGGCCGACTCGGTCAACAGGGAAACCCTCTGGTGGACGGCCGTTTTGGCTGCCCCCAAATTCATCGCCCTTGTAAGGCAACTCCTTGATGGCATGAACGGCAGTGTCCTGCACATTGGCACCCAGTTTGAGTTCTTCCCAATCAATCGGGTAAAACAAAAAGGATGTGAACTGGCACCAACTCTGTTTTCCGTTTTTCTTGGCTGCCTTCCTTAATCGTGCCAGTGCCAATTTAGTCGGCGAGGTGGCCATTGAGTACCAGATAGGGTCTTTAAAGAAAGACGACTCCAGGCAGGAACACAGGTGTCAGCAGCTTCCATTACTGAACTTCACTACGCAGACAACCTCTCCCTTGTTGATCACACTGAACGTGACCTACAGGAGATCCTGAACACCTTCACAGATGCTTATGCACACTTCGGCCTTGAGGTGAATGTACGTACGACTCGGATTCTCTTCCAACCTGCCCCTGGTTCAGCCACAGCTCCACCATCCATCCAGCTTTATCCACTTCAACACCAGAACACTAAGATGACGGTTAACAGTTAACAAATTTATTGACAAAGCTTGGAGTATAGTTAGCTTATTCTGAGTAATTCAGTCAGGTCTTGACACTGAGGGTTCTATCACTTCTCACTGCCACGCAGGACAGAGGTTCATATACAAAGAAATAGATCATGTTTATTAACAGTAAATATAGGTCAGTCATGTAGGTGATACCACTGTTCACTGCTACGCAGGACAGGTTCATACACAAAGAAATACATCATATTCTTTAACAGTATATATATGGGTGATTTCACTGCCATGCAGGGCAGTGGTTCATATACATTACAAGTCATATTAATTGAGGACTAATCAGTGTGGGCTAGCAAATTTTGGATAAACAGCAAGAATGTCCTCAAACACCCTCATTCAATGTAATAATAACATAGTTCATGATATAATAAGCCAGGTGGCATGAAGTCTTTGACAGTGTCACATTCAATAATATAGTGTTAAGTGTTTCTTCGAAGGTTTATCACAAAGTTTATGTGCCGAGTGTTCCGGTATGGGTACAGCGTCACTAAATTGCCAGATGTCTGCATCCCAGCCTAATTCTGGCTACGACTATATCACATTGTCTGGTTCTGTCCTTATGCTGGCCATACCAGTATCTTGTCACAAAACATTTCATATTTACGAATGCTACAACTACCAGGTCTCTGCATTTCTGTCTCATTACACATCAGAAACACACACACAGACAATTACCCTAACAAGACCTAACTAGCACAGCGTATAACACACAATGAGGCGTCACACCCAGACGAGGGGCGAGAAGCTACCTTAATGGTATTACTCTGTAATGTTACCCACTTTCGGTATCACGGCTCCCACCTGTCCCACCACTGCGGACATCGACGAAGAGATTCAACATCGGATCTAATGTGCATCTCAAGCCTTTGGCATACTCAGTACCCAAGTCTTCAGCAGTAGGGAGCTGAAATTATCTAAAAGTTGCACGTATAACGAGCAGTGGTCCTCCCCACTCTGCTATATGGCCTCGAGATATGGGTCACATACAGGGCTCCCTAAGAGCACTTGAAAACTTTCACCAACGTAGTCTACGTTCCATCCTCGAGTTCGCTGGAAGACAAGAGAACAATGCCAGAATTCTTGATGACCCAACTGTAGAAGCATCGCGGCTACCATTTTCCATGAACAACTACGCTGGACTGGCCATGTTACTCGCATGGACGACAGTAGACTACCAAAACAGGTACTTTACAGTCACATAACGAATAGTAAACGTAAGCAGGCAACTGAAAAGTATAAGGATAGTCTTGAGACAAACTTGAAAAGTGCCAAATCGACCCCCCCCCACCTGGGAGACGATAACTTCATTCCGTAATGCTTGGAAGAGTACCACACAAGGTGTCAATACTTTTGAGTTGGCCCGACTGCATACTGGGGTAGACAAGCGCCACCGCCTCCCACACTAGATGGAGTCCTCCACGTGCAACATCTGTGGACGGCACTGCCGGTTCCGTATCGGCCTCTTTAGTCTCCTTAGAGCTCGCGAACGAAGGTGGCATTCTTAATAATTCGTATCATAGCTGGATGATCGCATAACTCGATTCGAGTGACAGCAAAGTAGTGATAGTATGAAGGCAAGAAAGTCAAGTTGAACAAATTTTAGCATCTGATACTTAACCGTGACGACCGTGTCTTGTGGCAACTGTGTATGTGTTTGTGTAATGTTGTTGATAATAATAATATATATAATAATAATTAACGGTTTATTGAAAGAACATAGCAGCCAGGCTGAAAACTATCAGTTACATAATTGGGCAAGTGTGTGTGTGTGTGTGTGTGTGTGTGTGTGTGTGTGTGTAAGAGTCAGTATGTTGACAACTCAAGCCATCACCTCATTCTGTCGCTTTAATCACGTTATATCACACTCTGAACCTGGCAGCGTGGTCACTGGCCAAGGTGCGTGTAACAGGAATAGAATAGTCTACACAGCAGTCTCTAATTACCTCCAGAAACAACCCTTCCCCTTCCACCTCCGTCTCGCCTCACACCCTCCATCGATCTCTTCATCTTCCTCTCTCCTCTTGCCCGACCCCTCCACCTCCTCTCATTCGACCTTCATCTCACCCCTTCCACCTTCCCCTCTCAATCTCAACCTCCACCGCCTCCTCCTTCAATCTCACCCTCCCCCCATCTCCCTCCCCCCTCTCACCCTCCACTCACCCCTCATCTCATCCACCTACATCCCCATCAATCTCACTCCCCCCACCCACTCTGCCAAACTACCTCCCAATATTCGCGATTTGCATGAAATAAGGAATATATGTTTGCTGAGTCTTCCCAATCCTTTGTTATCGTGTGTTCCTGAAGTTCCACGTTTGATTCAGGATATGGATCGTAACACTACACCACAAAATATGACCCAAGTATTTTTGGGAGGTGAAGCTGAAAATGACTCGAAGCCTTTTAGAATAAGCTCTTGGTATCAGTCAAGTCATGTTATGTAAACCAACATAAACACAGCGAAAGTGGAAGAATATTTAATAATTCTGAAGTTGGGAATGTATCATCATCATCATCATCATCATCATCATCAAGTCCCACTCAAGGCATCTGGTCCCCTCACCCTCCTCAGTACATAGTAGTTCTTGTTTCTTGCCTTCTGTGATCACCTCTGAACCCATCCACCTCCCCCTCGAGCCCATCCACCTCCCCCTTCGACCCATCCCCTCCCCCACCACTCCACCTCCCCATCCACCTCCCCATCCACCTCCCCATCCACCCCCCATCCACCTCCCCATCCCCTCCCCATCCACCTCCCCATCCACCTCCCCCATCCACCTCCCCCATCCACCCCCCCTCGTCCATCCACCTCCCCCTGACCATCCCCCTTCGACCCATCCCCCTTCGACCCATCCCCTTCGACCCATCCCCTTCGACCCATCCCCTTCGACCATCCCCCCCACCCCCACCCACCCAACCACACCCCCACACCCCACCACCCCCCCAACCCACCCCACCCACCCCCACCCACCCAACCCACCCCCCAACACCCCCAACCCCACCCCCACACCCCCCAAACCCCCAAACCCACCCACCCCCAACCCCCCTTCTACACATCCCCCTTCGACCCACCCCAACCCACCCCTCGAACCCCCCCCCCTCGACCATCCACCCTGACGTCCACAAAACAAACTCATCAACTCACTCACATACTTACACCACACACACACCACTAGGTACTATATTTAAAAAATTAAATTAAGTAAATAAAGTAAAATAAATAAGTCTATTGATGAATAGATACATTAGGTAAGTTATATTAATGTAATCAGTAAGATAAAAACCTGTTCCTATAAACTTAATAATTATTAATCTAATTACAAAAGTAGTCATATTTTTATATCGTAGTGGTGTAAAGTATATATATATAAAATTATAATATATTGTTTCTTATATTTCTTACCAAAGTCCGATACCTTCACACAATTACCAAATTATTGTATCTACATAGCTTCACTCCACCACTCAACATTCCACAATTTATACTTGATAATCATAATTTAATAATTCCATTAACCAACATCCATCTAAGCTATTAATTATACTTTGTCATAACCAATCATCTACCTTTAGTAATAATAAAAAAGGATCACAAATACGAACAAATAAATACACACATTTATTTGTCAACTTCCATAAATAATTTGATTGATATACCCAGTCACTAATTTAACCTATAATACAATAATCTTCTAAAGGTAAATTTCAACTTGAGACACGCGACTTCTCTACCATATGTATGACTCACAGAGCCTTAATTCCTCCAAATGATATATTTACTGCCAGCCTGTTCTCTTCTCCTCCACTTCCCCACTGAACCTATCCACAAATAACAACAAAAAGGTACTCTTAAATTTACCACACAGTCTCGCATCATACAGTCACTATGGCAGTTTTTACCTCAAAAAACTGGTAAGCACTTGGAACCACTAGCTCAACATACCAACCTGTTACAATGTGATCACAGTCACTGAACACGTGTTGCAGACTCCTAATGTGACTAACCATTTACCATTTGATACCACCATTACTCATCAACCAAGCATCCACATAATATTTCCACCATAACAACCAGTAACACACTAATCTCATATAAACGACAGTCCACAGACAGCAAGTAGCGTGAGACTCTAGTGTCCCATTCCCTTCAGATGAGGACGACGTCTTAACAACCCACGCCCAGGAGATACTAATCAAAATGTGATTTTGGGCGTGAGCACAGTCTCACTGGCCTCCCTATAGGCTGCTAACTTACCACTAAAAAATATATATCCCAGTCATGGCTCCCTGGTCCCTTATCTCTATTAAAACAAACCTAATACAACCCATGACAATAAAAATAATACATCTAATGCATCACATTTGCTCTGGTGGGGGAGGTAGGTGAGATACCACTTAGTATTAGACCACCTTTACTTACCTGTTGATATTATGATAACATTCCGATATATGCTGTTTTGATATAGATATTTAAGGTACTTGTACTTTTTATTATTATTTATTGTTTATCGGTGTGGAGCTTCGTTTGTTTGAGCTATAAGTTGTGGGTTGAGTTAGGTAAAGCAGATACAACGAGAAACTAAATTAAACGAGATTATGAAGAAATTAAATGCTGTAACATGAAATAAAATTATATATCACCGTCGTATAAACACACACACACACACACACACACACACATATGTAATATATATATATATATATATATATATATATATATATATATATATATATACATATATACAATAAATATATAGAACCCAAGTGTTGTGTGTTATTGTTGTGTCCAAAACTGTCACCAATAATCCAAAAAACAAGACAAAGGTTAGAGGTTACTATTGGGGTCAGTAGTCATATTTGGGAAAAATGAAAAAAAAACAGCTTGGGTAAAAAATTATCGTAAACAGACGCAGCCAGCCTAACCAGTCCCCACTTCTAACTCTGTTCCAAACCAATTTTCCCACAGCAGAATCTTGATAATTTATTTATTCATTTATTTATTTTTTTTTGAGGTAGTTAAACATGTTGTATTGTTTATTTCATGATTTTTTATTTTTGGACGGTATAATCAGTCGTGTTTGTTAGCTTTGAAGAGATTATAATTATTAGGTAGGTTTCTCTTCTCTTCTCAACAATTAAAAGGACACCGAAAGAATAACCTAGCCTAATGACACCACACAACAACAAACGTCATACAGTTATAATAACACATCCGTCATCACGTCACCAAAAGCCTTAAGTTTACCCTTCGAGTATAACAATAATAGAAAACGGAGGCAATTACACGACAGACTCTTGCTACTTATCTATAATTTGACACCATAAACTGTGTTATTTATCTACGTAATTATATCTCACCTTTGTACCGTGTGATATAATTGTATATATTTGTTTATGGTCTGCTAAATTTTTACTTACGTTGTAGTGATCCTCGAATAATATGAACTAATGTATTTTTGTTTATTTTCTTTTTAAACTAACCAAACTTTAACGCATATTTCGTAACCAAGGCTAAGCAAATGAAGCCACAGGCTATTCTATATGCATCTGGTGGCTCTGTTTAGCCATCGCTTAGTTAAATTACTTTATTTATTATTGTTTGTTTACCTGCATTGTCTACGTACTACATTGTTTCGTAGGCATGTCCGTCTATATCTGTATACCTACATTGTTTGTATACACTGATTCAATAAACTTTGTATGAGCTTACTGAAACCCCTCTCTCTATCTCTCTCTCTCTCTCTCTCTCTCTCTCTCTCTCTCTCTCTCTCTCTCTTCCATTCAGTTATTTCACTTCACGGTACTTCAAAAAATGAATAAGCTCTTCTCTTCCTCTCTTCGTCCTCTTCTTACATTCTCTTCTTCATACTTCTTCATCTTATCTTCTTCCTACCTCCTCCTCCAAATCATTTACTCCTTCTCACTTATTTCTTCCTGTGTTGCCCTCATCTTCCTTCTTTCTCTTCCTTTTATTCATTATTTCCTCCTGCTCCTCCTCTCTTCCTCCTCCTCCTTCTAACCATCTCCTCCTTCTCCCCACTCCTCCTTTTCCTCCTCCTCCTCAATCACTTATTTTCCTCTTCCCAGTCATCTTTCTCCTCATTTCCTCCCTCCTCATTCCTCCCCTCATTCCTCCTCCTCCCCCCTCCTCAATTCCTCCCCTCCCTCCTCCCTCTCCTCCTCCTCCCTCCTCACTCCTCCTCTCCTCCTCCTCCCCTTACTCCCTCTCATTCCTCCTCCCCCTCCTCCTCCTCCCCTCCTCCTCCTCCTTCCTCCTCCTCCTCCCTCATCCTCCTTCTCCTCCTCTTCCTCCTCCTCCTCCCTCCTCCTCCCTCCTCCTCCCTCCCCTCTCCTCCTCCTCCTCCTCCCCTCCTCCTCCTCCCTCCTCCTCCTCCTCCTCCTCCTCCCCTCCTCCCTCCTCCTCTCCTCCTCCCCCCTCCTCCTCCCCTCTCCTCCCCTCCTCCCCCTCCCTCCTCCCCTCCTCCTCCTCCCCTCTCACTCCTCCCCTCCTCCTCCTCCTCCTCCTCCTCCTCCTCCCTCTCCCCTCCTCACTCCTCCCCTCCTCCTCCTCCTCCTCCTCCTCTCCCCTTCTCCTCCATTCCTCCTCCCCTCCTCCCCTCCTCCCCACTCCCTCCTCCTCCTCATCCTCCCCTCCTCCTCCTCCCCTCCTCCTCCTCCCTCCCCTCCTCCTCTCCTCCTCCCCTCCTCCTCCTCCTCCCTCCCTCTCCCTTCCTCCTCATCCTTCCTCTCCTCCTCCTCCTCCTCCTCCTCCTCCTCATCCTCACTCCTCCTCCTCCTCCCACCTCTCCTCCTCCTCCTCCCCTCCTCCTCCTCCCCTCCTCCCCCTCTCCTCCTCCCTCCTCCTCCCCTCCTCCTCCTCCCCTCCTCCACTCCTCCTCCTCCTCCTCCCCTCCTCCTCCTCCCCTCCTCCCTCCTCCCCTCCTCCTCCTCCTCCTCCTCCTCCTCCCCCTCCTCCTCCTCCCCTCCTCCTCCTCCCCTCTATCCCCTCCTCCTCCTCCCCTCCTCCTCCTCCCCTCTCTCCCTCCTCCTCCTCCCCTCCCTCCTCCTCCCCTCCTCACTCCTCCTCCCTCCTCCTCCTCCCTCTCCTCCTCCTCTCCTCCTCTCCCTCACTCCTCTCCTTTCCTCCTCCCTCCTCCTCCTCCCCTCCTCCTCCTCCCCTCCTCCTCCTCCTCCTCCTCCTCACCTTCTCCTCCTCCTCCTCCTCCTTCCTCACTCATCACTCCTCATCATCCTCCTCCTCATCCTCACTCTCCTCCCCTCCTCCTCCCCCTCCTCCTCTCCTCCCCACTCCTCCTCCTCCTCCCCTCCTCCCCTCCTCCTTCCTCCTCCTCTCCTCCTTCCTCCTCCTCCCCCCTTCCTCCCTCCTCCCCTTCTCCTCCTCCCCTTCCTCCTCCTCCCCTTCCCCTCCCTCCTCCCCCTCCTCACTCTCCTTCCTCATTCCTCCCTCCTCACTCCTCCCCTCCTCACTCCTCTCCCTTCCTCCCCTCCTCACTCCTCCCCTCCCCTCCTCACCACTCCCCTCCTCACCCTCCCCTCCTCCCCACCACTCTCCCCTCCACTCCTCCCCTCCTCACCCCTCCCCTCCTCTCCTCCCTCCTCCCCTCCTCCCTCCTCCCCTCCTCCTCCTCCTCCTCACCTCCTCCACTCCTCACTCATCCCCTCCATCCTCACTCCCCCCTCATCACTCATCCTCATCACTCACATCGTCCTCCATCCCCCCTCCTCCATCCCCACTCACTCCTCCCTCCCCATCTCCCCCTCCCCTCCTCCTCCTCCTCCTCCCCACTCATCCTCCTCACCCTCCTCCTCCTCCCCCATTCCCCCTCCTCCTCACACCTCCTCTCCTCCTTCCCCTTCACTCCTCCTCCCTCCTCCTCCCCATCATCACCTCCTCATCACTCCCCATCATCATCATCCTCATCATCATCATCACTCCATCTCATCATCATCACATATCATCATCATCATCATCATCACACATCATCACTCATCATCATCATCACATCCTCCCACCCATCTCCTTCCCACACCTCCCACACTCCTTCCCTTATCTGCCATTTCTAACCTCTCTCTCTCATCCCCTCCATCCTCCATTTACAACTTCTCATCTTTCACCTCCTCTTCCTCCTCCTCCTCCTCATCTACTCTTTTTTCCTTTTTTCACTCCTCCTCCTCCTCTGTCCATCACCTCCTTTCCTCCCTTCTTCCCCTTCCCCTTCACTCCCCCACCCTCCTCCTGCTCCTTCCTTTCTTTTTCTCCCTCCCCTTTCGCCTCCCTCCCTCTTCCTCCTTCCTTCTTTCTTCCTCTTCCTTCTCCCTCTTCTCCCCTCTAATTCCTTCTCCCCACTCCTCCTCCTCTTCTACTTCTCCCCACTCCTCCTCCCCACTCCTTTCTCCCACTCTCCTCCTCAACCCCTCCTCCTTTCTACTCCCTCTATTCCTCCTCCCTCACTCCCTCCTCCCCTTCTACTCCCCTCCCTCCCCACCCCTCCTCCCCACTCCCTCCTCCCCAATCCCTTTCTCCTCTACTCCTCCCTCCTCACTCCCCCTTTCTCCCCACTCCCTCCCTCCCCACTCCCTTTCCCCACCTCCCTCCTCCTCCTCACCCTCCTCCCTTCCCCCTCTCCTTCACCCTCCTCCCCACCCTCCCTCCCCACTCCCCTCCTCTATTCCTTCTCCTCTCTACACCCTCCTCCTTCACTCCCTCCTCCCTCTATTCTCCCCACCCCCTCCCTCCCCACTCCCTCCCCACCCCCTCCCCACCCCCTCCTCCCCACTCCCTTCTCCCCACCCCTCCTCCTCCCCACCCCTTCTCCCCCACTCCTCCCTCACTCCTCCCTCCCTAATCCCTTTCTCCTCACTCCTCCTCCCCACTCCCCCCTCCTCCCCACTCCCTCCCTCCCCACCCCTTTCTCCCCCACCCCTCCCTCCCCACCCCTCCCCCTCCCCACCCTCCTCCCTCACTCCCTTTCTCCCCACCTTCCCTCCCCACTCCCTCCCCTCCCACCCTTTCTCCTCTCACTCCCTCCTCCTAATCTCCCTTCTCCTTCACTCCCCCTCCCTCCCTTTCACTCTTTCTCCTCTACCCTCCTCCTCCCACTCCTTTCTCCCTCATTCCTCCTCCCACTCCTCCTCCCCCACCCTCCCTCCCCACTCCCCTCCCCCACCTCCTCCCCTCACCCTCCCTCCTCTAATCTCCCTCCTCCTCCCCACCCCTCCCTCCCCCACTCCCTCCTCCCCTCTATTCTCCTCTCACCCCTCTCTCTCTCCTCACCTCCTCCTCCCACTCTCTCCTCCCACTCTCCTCCCTCCCCACTCCCCTTTCTCCCTCCCTCCACTCCTCCTCCTCCCCCCTCCTCCCACTCCTCCTCCCCACTCCCTCCTCCTCCCTCTCCACTCTCTCCCTTCACTCCCTCCCCTCCTCTAATTCTCTCCTCCCACTCCTCCTCCCCACCTCCCCACCTCCTCCCTTCACTCCCTCCCCCTCCCACTCCTCCTACCCTTCCTCCTCTCACCCCTCCTCCCTCTAATTCTCCTCCCTCTTCTCCCCACTCCTCTCTCCCTCTACTCCCTCCCCACTCCCTCCTCCCCACTCCTCCTCCCCACTCCCTCCTCCTCACCCCTTCTCCCTTCTATCCCTCTCCTCTCCCCACTCTCCCTCCTCTACTCCCCCTCCTCCCTCCCACTCCTCCTCCTCCCACTCCTCCTCCCACCTTCTCCTTCAATTCCTTCTCCTCCCTTAACCCCTCCCTCCCTAATTCCTCCTCCTCTAATTCTTCTCCCTCCTCTTCTACCCTCCTCCCTCTATCCCTCCTCCTCCTACTCCCTCCTCCTCTACTCCTCCTCCTCTACTCCCTCCTCCCACTCCCTCCTCCTTTCTACTCCCTCCCTCCCTAATTTCTCTCCCCACTCCTTCCTCCCCACTCCCCTCCCCACTCCTCCTCCCCACTCCCCTTCTCCTCCCCACCCTTCTCCTCCTCTCACCCTCCTCCCCACTCCTCCCTCCCTCCCACTCTCCTCCCCACCCTCCTCCTCCCCACTCTCCTCCCTCTAATTCTCCTCCCTCAACCCCTCCTCCTCTACTCCCTCCTCCCCACTCCCTCCTCCTCCCACCTCTCCTCCCACCCTCCTCCCCCACCCCCCCTCCTCCCACCCTCCTCCCTTCCCCCTCCTCCCACCCCTCCTCCTCCTACCCCTCCCTCCTCCCCACTCCCTTCTCCTCCTCTACCCCTTCTCCTCCCCACCCTCCTCCTCTAATCCCTCCTCCTCCCACTCTCCTCCCACTCCTCCCTCCTCCCACTCCCTCCTCCTCCCCACCCTCCTCCCTCCCACCTCTTCTCCTCCCCACCCTCCTCCTCTATCCCCTCCCTCCTCCCACTCCCCCTCCCTCCCACCCATCCTCCCCACCCCTTCCTCCCCACCTCCTCCCCCACCCCCTCTTCCTCCCACCCTCCTCCCACCTCCCTCCTCCCACCCCCTCTTTCTCCCCAAATTTTCCAGACTCCAGTACAGACTGCTTTCTTTCACCCACCCAAATCCACCCACCCACCCAATTCATCCACACTCTCATTCCCTCTCTCCCTCACACTCCACATCTCCCCACCTACCCCCTCCTCACTCCACCCACCCCTCAACAACATACACTTGCTCTTGCTCCCTCCCTCCTCCCTCCTCCCCTCCCTCCCCAGCCCCTCCTCCCTCCTCCCTCCTCCTCCCTCCCCAGCCCTCCCTCCCTCCCTCCCTCCCAGCCCCCTCCCCTCCCTCCCCCCCCCCCCCTCCCCCCAGCCCCTCCTCCCCTCCCCTCCCTCTCCCTCCCCAGCCCCTCCCTCCCTCCCCCTCCCTCCCCTCCCCAGCCCCCTCCCTCCCCTCCCTCCTCACCCAGGCCCCTCCCTCCTCCCCCTCCTCCCCAGCCCTCCCTCCCTCATCCAGCCCTCACTTTTAATGGCCTTCCACGATTAAACCCATGAACCCACTTTATCACAACTTTAACCCTGACAACCATCCCCACCTCCCCCTCAAAGTTCTGTCCAAATAGACACACAAGACACAGCTTATCTCTTCCCCATTTCTCCTCTTTCCTGTTCTTCCTACCTCTTTCTCCTCTCCTTCCCCTTCAATTCCTTTTCTCACCTTCTTCCACCCCCCCCTCCTTTCCTCTGTCTTCACCTTTTTTCATCCTTTCCCTTTCCCACCTCCTCCCCCCTTCTCCTCCCTCACCATCTCCTCCCTCCCCTTCTCCACTCCCCTTCTACACCTTCTCCTCCCTCCTTCTCCCTCCTCTTCCCCTCCTTCTCCTCCCCTCCCTTCCTTCCCCTCCTTCTCCACCTTCTTCCCCTTCCCGTATAGTCTCACAAACATTCAATCAGTATAAACAGGATACGTTTAGCATACTCGGCACTATTCCAGCTTCACTCCCTATCACCGCGCGTGTCCATACCACTCCGACGTCACTGACCCCGGTGGCCAGCATGCTATTCTTATCTGGTGGCACACTAAAATCTTTGGGACGTCATAAATAAGACAGCAATAGAAACTCATGATTGTACTGATGGGAATTATAATGGTCATAAATTTTTTGCAATGCAAATGCCACTCTGACGTCATCACCTTGCTGGCCAATGAATTACTTGCAAGCTGGATACAAAAATAACCAACGCCTCATCAATAAGACAACCAACAAGGACTCAAATGAACCAGTGAGATATTGCTTACTTATTACCAAACGTATATATCGTGTGGAATAAACGTAAAGTATTGTCTTGGGTGAAGTAAGCCATTAATCAATGCAAAGTACTTCACTTACAGGTACAGCAAATATCACTTTCATACCAAATTTGTTATGAGCATTGTTAAAAATTTGTGTATTAAGTATAAAATGCTGGTAAAAAGTTTTAAAAATTTCCGTATATATAATTTTCATATATTTATTAATTTTAACCTTTTTTCAATTTCTCTTCTTTTCAATTCTTCTTCTCCTCCTCCATTTTCTTCTTCATCACCATCTCCTACATTTCCTCCAACATTTGAAATAATATATAAAGTCAAAAAAATATAAAGTCAGTGTCCAAACAATGATTTATTTATGTAAACACCAAAAATAAAAGTACCTCTCTCTGGCACCATTTAAGTGTAATATTAAGACATAAAATTTCAAACCACCTCCCCTTAACCCTCACTCCTCTCCCTCACCCCTCACCCCCTCACCCTCACCCCTCCCCCCTCACCTCCCTCACCCCCCTCACCCCCCTCACCTCCCTCCCCACCCCCCTCCTCCCTCACCTCCCTCACCCCTCCCTCCCTCACCCCCTCACCTCCCCTCCCTCCTCCCACCCCCTCACCCCCCTCACCCCTCACCTCCCTCACCCCCTCACCTCCCTCACCTCCCTCACCTCTCACCTCCCTCACCCCCCATCTCCCCTCCCACCTCCTCACCCCCCTCACCCCCTCCTCCCCTCACCCCCCTCACCTCCCTCCCCACCTCCCCTCACCCCTCCCCTCCCTCCCACCTCCCCTCACCCCCCTCACCTCCCTACCTCCTCACCCCTCACCCTCCCCACCTCCCTCACCCCCCCTCACCTCCCTCACCTCCCTCACCCCCCCACCTCCCCTCACCTCCCTCACCCCCCCTCCTCCTCACCCCCCTCCCCCCCTCCCCCTCACCTCCTCACCCCCCTCACCTCCTCCCCCCTCACCTCCCTCCCCACCCCTCCACCTCCCTCACCCCCTCTCCCCCCTCCCTCCTCCCCTCCCTCCCCACCCCCTCACCTCCCTCACCCCCCTCCCCCTCCCTCACCTCCCTCACCCCCTCCACCTCCCTCACCTCCCCTCCCCCCCTCACCTCCCCTCACCTCCCTCACCCCCCCTCCCCACCTCCCTCACCTCCCCTCACCCCCTCACCTCCCCTCCCCTCCTCACCCCCCCCTCACCCCCCCTCCCTCACCCCCCCTCACCTCCCTCCCACCCCCCCCCTCCTCCCTCACCCCCTCTCCCCTCCCCACCCCCTCACCCTCCACCCCCCCCTCACCCCCACTCACCCCCTCACCCCCTCCCCACCCCCCCTCACCCTACCCCCTCCTCCCTCACCCCCCCTCCCACCTCCCTCACCCCCTCCCCCTCCCTCACCCCTCACCTCCCCTCCACCCCTCACCTCCTCACCCCCTCCCCCCCTCCCTCCCTCCCACCCCCCTCACCTCCCCTCACCCCTCCCCTCCCTCCCCCCTCCCCTCACCCCTCACCTCCCCACCCCCTCCCCTCCCTCACCCCCTCACTTCCCTCACCCCCCTCACCTCCCTCACCCCCTCACCTCCCCTCCCCCTCACCTCCCCTCCTCCCCCCTCCCTCCCTCACCTCCCCTCTCCCTCACCCCCTCACCTCCCTCACCTCCCTCACCCCCTCCCCACCCCTCCCTTCCCTCACCCCCCTCTCCCCTCACCCCCTCACCCCCTCACCTCCCTCACCCCCCTCCCTCCCTCCCACCCCCTCACCTCCCTCATCCCCTCCCCCTCACCTCCCTCACCCCCCCCTCACCTCCCTCACCCCTCACCCCCTCAATCCCCAACAACAACAATTAGAAAAAAGATGAGGGTAAACCTGTGCTCGTGTCATTGGCTGGGTGATTGATAACGTCACACATGGCATTTAGCAGTAGCCTAAGCAAAGACCAAAGTTACTAATTTATATGAATTAATTCGTTTGTCATGGTGTAGAACTTAGCATTAGGAAGATTATTCAAGATCCTCAGCCAAAGGTTAATGTATAAACTATGGCTCTAAACCTGAGGTATTCATTATTTATTTCTTCATAATGTTCCTTCCTACAGTCACATTGATACTTAGACAGAACATACATGCTATATGCTATGATAATAAATATTGATGATCACATTTAAATAAGCATAAATAATGTTGACACGAATGAGCTAATTTAAATACTGCTTCATGTCTCTGTTCATCTAATTCCGAACAGCTATTATGCCAGAGAGTTAATATCATCATAGTATTTACAAGTTGAAACTTATTTGGTACTGTGGAATATAAACTCAGGTGTTTAATATTGCCATTGACTGTTATCATTTAATTATCTCAGGCTGGTGTATATGTTTTTGAAGTGATTATTTGATGTCAGTATAATCTAAAGTAAAATGTTAGTTTCTTCAATACTCTATTTGCATTTGAAATTAAATACATTCTTATCGTCAAATTTCATGTCGTCGTGTTCACCATTGTCTAAAACACACTTACCTAAGCCAATAATTTTGTTACATACGTTTGAACTTCAAGCAAACTTAGTCACGATTTTTATAAACTAACCAGAAACATATTCCTTTGAAGATTTCCTTCAAAAATGTGTGTGACGTCAGCATACTTCATCCAAAATGGCTGCCTATACTAAAACAAATAACATTCATCTTCAATTCCTCGTCTGAAACACTTGGGTCAGTGTTTCTTGCTGGTCATCGTTCAAGACTATACTGTCGTCCGGAGTGTTCCATCCGAAGGACAGAAAGAGCTTTGTCGGATATGGCCTTTCACCATATATATCATGCAGTTTATGGAAAATAATCAGTTTGTATTCGTTTTATGAAGTAAGAACAATAAAACAAAAAAAGTCTGGAGAGTTAGGTTAGGTTGGGAGTTAAGTGTTCACTATAAAAACCTGGAAATTTTCAAGATGACTGTGTGTGTGCATGTGCGCGCGTGTGTGTGTGTGCGCGTGCGTGTTGTATGTGACAGGCACTATCCTCTAACCACACACACACACACACACACAGCCGTCATTGTCTGTAGAAAATATTCACTCTGACCTCGAGTACCATTGTGAAGTCACACGTCCACTTTTCTGCTCCTATGATCCTTGCCCCGGTAGCTGGAACCACATTATTATTGCTGCTGCTGCTGCTCTGCCAACAGTCAAGAACCTAATATTTTGCCCAAATGCCAGCCTAATGTTTGGAAGAAATGGCCATGGCTTCG
>NW_024731141.1:0-6886 GCF_018991925.1 Homarus americanus | reverse complement strand
GAGTGTCAGAGGTGTACCTGGGAGTGTCAGAGGTGTACCTGGGAATGTCAGAGTAGTACCTGGGAGTGTCAGAGGTGTACCTGGGAGTGTCTGAGGTGTATCTGGGAGTGTCAGGGGAGAACCAGGGAGTGTAAGAGGTGTACCTGGGAGTGTCAGAGGTGTACCAGGGAGTATCGGAGGTGTACCTGGGAGTATCGGAGGTGTACCTGGGAGTGTCAAAGGTGTACCTGGTAGTATCACTTGTGTACCTGGGAGTGTCAGAGGTGTATCTGGAAGTGTCAAAGGTGAACCAGGGAGTGCCTGAGGTGTACCTGCTAGTATCGGAGGTGTACCTGTGAGTATCGGAGGTGTACCTGGGAGTGTCAGAGGTGTACCTGGTAGTATCATTGGTGTACCTGGAAGTGTAAGAGGTGTACCTGGGAGGTCAGGGGAGAACCAGGAGGTAAGAGGTGTACCTGGGAGAGCTGGGAGGTGCCCTGAGAGTGTCAGAGGTGTACCTGGAAGTGTCAGAGGTGTACCTGGGAGTGTCAGAGGTGTACCTGGAAGTGTCAGAGGTGTACCTGGGAGTGTCATTGGTGTACCTGGGAGTGTCATCTGTGTACCTGGGAGTGTCAGAGGTGTACCAGGGAGTGTCTGAGGTGTACCTGGGAGTGTCTGAGGTGTACCTGGAAGTGTCTGAGGTGTACATGGAGTGTCAGAGGTGTATCTGGCAGTGTCAGCGGTTTACCTGGGAGTGTCCGCGGTGTACCTTCCAGTGTCAGAGGTGTACCTTGGAGTGTCAGAGGTGTGCCTGGGAGTGTCAGAGGTGCACTTGGGAGTGTCACAGGTGCACCTGAGAGTGTCTGAGGTGTACCTGGGAGTGTCTGAGCTGTACCTGGGAGTGTCTTTGGTGTACCTGGCAGTGTCTGAGGTGTACCTGGCAGTGTCAGAGTAGTACCTGCGAGTGTCAGAGGTGTACCTGGGAGTGTCAGAGGTGTACCTGGGAGTGGCAGAGGGGTACCTGGGGGTGTCAGAGGAGTACCTGGGAGTGTGAGGGGTGTACCTGGGAATGTCAGAGGTTTACCTGGGAGTGTCAAAGGTGTACCTGCGAGTGTCAGAGATGTACCTGGGAGTGTCTGAGGTGTACCTGGGAGTGTCTGAGGTGTACCTGGGAGTGTCTGAGGTGTACCTTGGAGTGTCTGAGGTGTACCTGGGAGTGTCAGGGGAGAACCAGGGAGTGTAAGAGGTGTACCTGGGAGTGTCAGAGGTGTAATACGGAGTGTCAAGGGCGTACCTAGGAGTGTCAGAGGTGTTACCTGGGAGTGTCAGAGGTGTACCTTGGAGTGTCGGATGTGTACCTGGGAGTGTAAGAGGTGCACCTTGGGGTGTCAGAGGTGTACCAGGGAGTGTTAGAGGTGAACCAGGGAGTGTCAGAGGTGAACCAGGGAGTGTCTGAGGTGTACCTGGGAGTATCGGAGGTGTACCTGGGAGTATCGGAGGTGTACCTGGGAGTGTCAGAGGTGTACCTGGTAGTGTCATTGGTGTACCTGGGAGTGTCAGAGGTGTATCTGGAAGTGTCAGAGGTGTACCTGGGCGTATCAGAGGTGTACCTGGGAGTGTCATTGGTGTACCTGGGAGTGCCAGAGGTGTACCTGGAAGTGTCAGGGGTGTACCTGGAAGTGTCAGAGGTGTACCTGGGATTGTCTGAGGTGTACCTGGGATTGTCAGAGGTGTACCTGGGAGTGTCAGGGGTGTAACTGGGAGTGTCAGGGGGTGTACCTGGAGTGTCATAGGTGTATCTGGCAGTGTCAGCGGTGTAACTGGGAGTGTCAGCGGTGTACCTGGGAGTGTCAGAGGTGTGCCTGGGAGTGTCAGAGGTGCACTTGGGAGTGTCACAGGTGCACCTGGGAGTTATAGAGGTGTAACTGTGAGTGTCAAAGGTGTTCCTGGGAGTGTCGGAGGAGTACCTGGCAGCGTCAAAGGAGTACCTTGGAGTGTCAGAGGTGTACCTGGTAGTGTCAGTGGTGTACCTGGGAGTGTCAGAGTTGTACTTGTGAGTGTGATTGGTGTACCTGGGAGTGTCAGAGGTGTATCCGGAAGTGTCAGAGGTGTACCAGGGAGTATCAGAGGTGTACCTGGGAGTGTCAGAGGTGTACCTGGGAGTGTCAGAGGTGTACCTGGGAGTGTCGAGGAGTACCTGGCAGCGTCAGAGGAGTACCTGGGAGTGTCAGAGGTGTACCTGGTAGTGTCAGTGGTGTACCTGGGAGTGTCAGAGGTGTGCCTGGGAGTGTCATTGGTGTGCCTGGGAGTGTCATAGGTGTACCTGGAAGTGTCAGAGATGTACCTGGAAATGTCAGGGGTGTACCTGGGAGTGTCAGTGGTGTACCTGGGAGTGTCTGAGGTGTACCTGGGAGTGTCTGAGGTGTACCTGGGAGTGCAGAGGTGTGCCTGGGAGTGTCAGTGGTGTGCCTGGGGGTGTCAGGGGTGTACCCAGGAGTGTCGGAGGTGTGCCTGGGGGTGTCACCCAGGTGTTCCTGGGAATATCGGAGGTGTACCTGGGGAGTGTCAGAGGTGTACCTGGGAGTGTCGGAGTGTGCCTGGGAGTGTCAGAGGTGCAACCTGGGAGTGTCAAAATGTACCTGGCAGTGTCAGAGGTGTACCTGGGAGTGTCAGAGATGTACCTGGGAGTGTCAGAGGTGTACCTGGGAGTGTCGGACGTGTACCAGGGAATGTCAGTGGAGTACCTGGATGTGTCAAAGGTGTTCCTGGGAGTGTCAGAGGTGTACCTGGGAGTGTGAGAGGTGCACCTGGGAGTGTCTGAGGTGTACCTGGGAGCGTCTGAGGTGTACCTGGGAGTGTCTGAGGTGTACCTGGCAGTGTCTGAGGTGTACCTGGCAGTGAAAGCGGTGTACTTGGGAGTGTAAGCGGTGTACCTGGGAGTGTCAGAGGTGTACCTGGGAGTATCAGATGTGTACCTGGGAGTATCAGATGTGTACCTGGGAGTGTCAGAGGTGATGCTGAGAGTGTCAGAGGTGTACCTGGGAGTGTCAGATGTGTACCTGGGAGTGTCAGATGTGTACCTGGGAGTGTCAGGGTGTAACTGGGAGTGTCAGGGGTGTACCTGGGAGGTCAGAGTAGCACCTGGGAGGTCAGGAGGTGTACCTGGATGTCTGAGTGTACCTGGGAGTGTCAGGGGAGAACCTAGGAGTGTAAGTGGTGCACCTGGGAGGTCAGAGGTGTACCAGGAGGTCAGGAGGTAAACCAGGGAGGTCAGAGGTGAACCAGGGAGTGTCTGAGGTGTACCTGGGAGTATCGGAGGTGTACCTGGGAGTATCGGAGGTGTACCTGGGAGTGTCAAAGGTACCTGGTAGTATCATTGGTGTACCTGGGAGTGTCAGAGGTGTATCTGGAAGTATCAGAGGTGAACCAGGAGTGTCTGAGGTTTACCTGGCAATATCGGAGGTGTACCTGGGAGTATCGGAGGTGTACCTGGAGTGCTGCACCTGGTAGTATCATTGGTGTACCTGGGAGTGTCAGGAGGTGTAAGGTGGGAAGTGTGAGGGGTGAACCAGGAGTGTCTGAGGTTTACCTGCTAGAATCGGAGGTGAACCTGAGTATCGGAGGTGTGACCTGGGAGGTCAGGTGGTGTGCACTGGCAGCATCATTGGTGCACCTGGGAGCAAGCCAGAGGTGTATCTGGAAGTGTCAGAGGTGTACCTGGGAGTATCTGAGGTGTACCTGGGAGTGTCAGAGGTGTTCCAGGGAGTGTCAGAGGAGTACCTGGGAGAATCGGAGGTGTACCTGGGAGTATCGGAGGTGTACCTGGGAATGTCAGAGGTGTACCTGGGATTGTCAAAGGTGAACCTGGGAGTGTCAGAGGTGAACCAGGGAATGTCAGTGGAGTACCTGGGAGTGTCAGAGGTGTACCTGGGAGTGTCAGCGGTGTACCTGGGAGTGTCAGAGGTGTACCTGGGAGGAGAAGGTACCTGGGAGTAAGCCAACAGAGGTAAAATGGAAGGGTCAGGGTGTACCTGGAAGTCAGAGGTGTACATGGAGTGTCAGAGGTACCTGGGAGTGCAGAGGTGTACCTGGGAGTGTCAGAGGTGTACCTGGTAGTATCATTGGTGTACCTGGGAGTGTCAGAGGTGTACCTGGTAGTATCATTGGTGTACCTGGGAGTGTCAGAGGTGTATTTGGAAGTGTCAGAGGTGTACCTGGGAGTATGAGAGGTGTAGCTGGGAGTGTCAAAGGTGTAACTGGGTGTGTGAGAAGTGTACCTGGGAGTGTCAGAGATGTACCTGGGATTGTCGGAGGTGTACCTAGGAGTGTCAGAGGTGTGCCTGGGAGTGTCAGAGGTGCACTTGGGAATGTCACAGGTACACCTGAGAGTGTCTGAGGTGTTACTGGGAGTGTCTGAGCTTTACCTGGCAGTGTCTGAGGTGTACCAGGCAGTGTCAGCGCTGTACCTGGGAGTGTCAGCGGAGTACCTGGGAGTATCATTGGTGTACCTGGAAGTGTCAGGGGTGTACCTGGAAGTGTCAGAGGTGTACCTGAGTGTGTCATTGGTGTACCTGGGAGTGTCAGAGGTGTACCAGGGAGTGTCAGAGGTGTACCTGAGAGTGTCATTGGTGTACTTGGGAGTGTCAGGGGTGTACCTGGAAGTATCAGAGGTGTACTTGGGAGTGTCAGAGGTGTACCTGGGAGTGTCAGAGGTGTTCCTGAGAGAGTCAGGGGTGTACCTGGGAGTGTCAGAAGTGTACCTGGGAGTGTCAGAGGTGTACTTGGTAGTATCATTGGTGTACCTGGGAGTGTCAGAGGTGTATCTGGAAGTGTCAGAGGTGATCCAGGGAGTGTCTGAGGTGTATCCGGGATTATCGGAGGTGTACCTGGGAGCATCGGAGGTGTACCTGGGAGTGTCAGAGGTGTACCTGGTAGTATCATTGGTGTACCTGGGAGTGTCATAGGTGAATCTGGAAGTGTCAGAGGTGTACCTGGGAGTATGTGAGGTGTACCTGGGAGTTTCAAAGGTGTACCTGTGTGTGTGAGACGTGTACCTGGGAGTGTCAGAGGTGTACCTGGGAGTGTCGGAGGTGTACCTGGGAGTGTCCGAGGTGTGCCTGGGAGTGTCAGAGGTGCACTTGGGAGTGTCACAGGTGCACCTGGGAGTGTCTGAGGTGTTACTGGGAGTGTCTGAGCTTTACCTGGGAGTGTCTGAGGTGTACCTGGCAGTGTCAGCGGTGTACCTGGGAGTGACAGCAGTGTACCTGGGAGTATCATTGGTGTACCTGGAAGTGGCAAGGGTGTACCTGGAAGTATCAGAGGTGTACCTGAGTGTGTCAGAGGTGTACCTGGAAGTGTCAGGGGTGTACCTGGAAGTGTCAGAGGTGACCAGAGAGTGTCAGAGGTGTACCTGGGAGGTCATTGGTGTACGTGGAGTGTCAGAGGTTATACTGAAGTGTCAGAGGTACCTGGAAGTGTCAGGAGGTGTACCTGGGATTGTCTGAGGTGTACCTGGGATTGTCAGGAGGTGTACCTGGGAGTGTCAGGGGTGTAACTGTCAGGGTGTACCTGGATTGTCTGGAGGTACCTGGGATTGTCAGAGGTCTACCTGGGAGTGTCAGGGGTGTAACTGGGAGTGTCAGGGTGTACCTGGGAGTGACAGCGGTGTACCTGGGAGTGTCAGAGGTGTACCTGGGAGTGTCTGAGGTGTACCTGGGAGTGTCTGAGGTACCTGGAAGTGTCTGAGGTGTACATAGAATGTCAGAGGTGTATCTGCAGTGTCTCTGTACCTGGGAGTGTAAGAGGTGTACCTGGGAGTGTCAGAGGAACACCTGGGAGGTCAGGAGGTATGCCTGGGCGTATCAGGAGGTGTACCTGGGAGTGTCAGAGGTGCACCTGGGAGTGTGAGAGGTGTACCTGGGAGGCTGTCAGAGGTGTACCTGGGAGGTCAGAGGTGTTCCTAAGAGTGTCAGAGGTACCTGGATTGTCTGAGAGGTGTACCTGGGAGTGTCAGAGGTGTACCTGGAAGTGTGTGAGGTGTACCAGGGAGGCTCAGTGGTGTACCTGGGAGGCCACAGGTCTGGGAGTGTCAGGAGGTGTACCTGGAAGTGTCAGGGGTGTACCTGGAAGTAGTCAGGGTGTACCTGAAGTGTCAGGGTGTACCTGGGAGTGTCAGAGGTGTACCTGGTGGTCAGAGGTGTGCCTGGGAGTGTCAGAGGTTGTACTTGGGAGGTGTGATTGGTGTACCTGAGTGTCAGAGGTGTATCCGAAGTGTCACAGGTGTACCTGGGAGTATCAGGAGGTACCTGGGAGTGTCAGGGGTGTACCTGGGAGTGTCAGGGGTGTAACTGGGAGTGTCGGAGGTGTAACTGGGAGGGTCAGAGGTGTACCTGGGAGTGTGAGGGGTGTACCTGGGAATGTCAGGAGGTTTACCTGGGAGTGTCTGGAAGTGTACCTGGGAGTGTCAGGAGATGTCTGGGAGTGTCTGAGGTGTACCTGATTGTTCTGAGGTGTACCTGGGAGTGTCTGGAGGTGTACCTGGGATTGTCTGAGGTGTACCTGGGAGTGTCTGAGGTGTTCCTGGGAGTGTCAGAGTAGTACCTGCGGAGTGTCAGAGGTGTACCTGGGAGGTCAGGAGGTGCCTTGGGAGTGTCAGAGGAGTACCTGGGAGGTCAGAGGAGTACTTGGGAGGCCAAGGGTGTACCTGGGAATGTCAGAGGTTACCTGGGAGTGTCAGAGGAGTACCTGGGAGGTGTGGGAGATGTAACTGGGAGGTTCTGAGGTGTACCTGGGAGTGTCTGAGGTGTACCTTGGAGTGTCTTAGGTACCTGGGAGTCTGGAGAACCAGGGGAGTGTAAGAGGTACCTGGGAGGCTGGGAGGTAGTGGGAGTGTCAGAGGCGTATCTAG
>NW_024731140.1:0-22794 GCF_018991925.1 Homarus americanus | reverse complement strand
GTCGAGTATAGTAATGTCCCATGATCGAGTATAACAAAGCCCCCTGATCGAGTATAACAAAGTCCTCTGGTCGAGTTTAACAAAGTCCCCTGATCGAGTATAACAAAGGCTCTTGATCGAGTATAATAAAGGCACCTGATCGAGTATAACAAAAGCCCCCGGTTGAGTATAAGATAGCCTCCTCATCGAGTATAACAAAGTCCCTTGATCGAGTATAACAAAGCCTCCTCATCGAATATAACAAAGTCCCCTGGTCGAGTATAACAAAGTCCCCTGGTCGAGTATAAAAAATGACCCTGATCGAGTATAACAAAGGCCCCGATCGAGTATAAGAAAGTCTCATGATCGAGTATAACAAATTCTTCTGTTTCGAGTATAACAAAGTCACCTGTTCGAGTATAATAAAGGCCCATGATCGAATATAACAAAGGCCCTGGTTGAGTATAACAAAGACTCCTGATTGAGTATAATAAAGGCCCATGATCGAGTATAGCAAAGTCCCCTGATCGAGTATAACAAAGTCCCATGGTCAAGTATAACACAGTCACCTGATCGAGTATAATAAAGGCCCATGATCGAGTATAACAAAGGCCCTGGTTGAGTATAACAAAGCCTCCTCATCGAGTATAACAAAGTCCCCTAATCGAGTATAACACATCTCCTGATCGAGTATAACATATCCCTTGAACATGTATAACAAAGTTCCCTGGTCGAGTATAGTAATGTCCCCTGATCGAGTATAACAAAGCCTCTTCATCGAGTATAACAAAGTCCCCTGGTCGAGTATAACAAAGTCCCCTTATCGAGTATAACAAAGTCTTCTGATCGAGGATAACAAAGTCCCGTGATACCCGACAAGGGAACTTGGTTATAATTCCATCAGGACTTTGCTATCCTAACTCAGGGACTTTGTAATATCTGATCAGGGGCTATAATCGACCAGGGCCTTTGTTATGCCTGATAAGAGGACCTTATTATACCCGATCAGGGGCCTTGCTATCTTTTTGATCAGGGGACTTTGGTTTTACCTGACCAGGGAACCCCGTTATACACGCACCAGGACTCCCCGGTTATACCCATCAGAGGACTTTGCTATACCTCGATGTGGGACTATACCCGATCACGGACTTTGCTATAATTTGATCAGGGACCTTTGTATTATCTGGATGAGGGGGCTTACAGTTCGAAGAGGGGCCTTTGTTATGCTCGATAAGTGGACTTTGTTATATTTGATCAGAGGACTTTGTTATTCTCGATCAGGGGCCGTGGTTATACTCGACCAGGGGACTTTGTTATACTCGACCAGGGGACATTGTTATACTCGATCAGGGGAATTTGTAATACTCGACCAGGGGACTTTGTTATACTCGAAAAAGGGACTTTGTTTTACTCGATCAGAGGACTTTGTTATATTTGATCACTGGACTTTGTAATATTCGATCAGGGGGGCTTTGTTATACTCGCCCAGGGGCCTTTGTTATGCTCGATAAGGGGACTTTGTTATACTCGATCAGGGGACTTTGTTATACTCGATAAAGGGCCTTGTTATGCTCGACCAGAGGACTTTGTTATACTCGATCCGGGGACTTTCTTATACTCGATCAGGGGGCTTTGATATGCTCGATCAGGGGACTTTGTTATGCTCCATCAGGGGCCTTTGTTATGCTCGACCAGGGGGCTTTGTTATATTCGATTAGGGGACTTTGTTATACTCGACCAGGGGCCTTTGTTATGGTCAACCAGGGGACTTTGTTATACTCAATCAGGGGACTTTGTTATACTCGATGAGGGAGCTTTGTTTTCCTCGACCAGGGGACTTTGTTATACTCGATTAGGGGACTTTGTTATTCTCCATCAGGGGCCTTTGTTATACTCGACAAGGGGAATTTGTTATACTCGATCAGGGGACTTTGTTATACTTAATCAGGGGACTTTGTAATATTCGATCAGGGGGGCTTTGTTATAATCGACCAGGGGCCTTTGTTATGCTCGATAAGAGGACTTTATTATACTCGATCAGGGGCCATTGTTATACTCGATTAGGGGACATTACTCTACTCGACCAGGGAACTTTGTTATACACGATAAGGGGATATGTTATACTCGATCAGGGGATGTTTTATACTCGATGAGGGGCCTTTGTTATACTCAATCAGGGGACTTTGTTATACTCGTTCAGAGGGCTTTGTTTTCCTCGATCAGGGGACTTTGTTATACTCCATCAGGGTCTTTGTTATACTCCATTAGGGGCCTTTGTTATACTCCATCAGGGTCTTTGTTATGCTTGATCAGGGGACTTTGTTAAACTTAATCAGGGGACTTTGCATTATTCGATCAGGGGGGCTTTGTTATGCTCGACCAGGGGCCTTTGTTATGCTCGATAAGGGGACTTTGTTATACTCGATTAGGGGCCTTGGTTATACTCGACCAAAGAACTTTGTTATACACGATCAGGGGAATTTGTTATACTCGACAAGGGGACTTTGTTATACCTGATAGGGGAATTTCATACTCTGGGATAAGGGGACTTTGTTACACTCGATCAGGGGCCTTTGTTATTCTCGATCAGGGGACTTTGTTTTACTCGACCAGGGGACTTTGTTATACACGACCAGGGGACTTTGTTATACTCGATCAGAGGACTTTGTTATACTCGATGGGGCGACTTTGTTATACTCGATCACGGGACTTTGTTATACTCGATCAGGGGACTTTGTATTATTCGATGAGGGGGGGTTTGTTATGCTCGAAGAGGGGCCTTTGTTATGCCTGATAAGTGGATTCTTTGTTATATCTGATCAGAGGACTTTGTTATTCCTGATCAGGGCCTTTTGCTATTCTTGACTGTGGACCTTGGTTTCTACTCTGGACTAGGGACTTCGGTTATACTCTCAATTGTGGGGAATTTTGGTTATAATTTTAATTAGGACTTTTGTTATACACAACCAGGGGACTTTGTTATACACGACCAGGGGACTTTGTTATATCACTGGACTTTGTAATATTCGTTCAGGGGGGCTTTGTTATACTCGACCAGGGGCCTTTGTTATGCTCGATAAGGGGACTTTGTTATACTCGATCAGGGGCCTTTGTTATTCTCGATTAGGGGACTTTGTTTTACTCGACCAGGGGACTTTGTTATACACGACCAGGGGACTTTGTTATACTCGATCAGAGGACTTTGTTATACTCGATGGGGCGACTTTGTTATACTCGATCACGGGACTTTGTTATACTCGATCAGGGGACTTTGTATTATTCGATGAGGGGGAGTGTGTTATGCTCGAAGAGGGGCCTTTGTTATGCTCGATAAGTGGACTTTGTTATATTCGATTAGAGGACTTTGTTATTCTCGATCAGGGGCCTTGGTTATACTCGACCAGGGGACTTTGTTATACTCGACCAGGGGACATTGTTATACTAGATCAGGGGAATTTGTAATACTCGACCAGGGGACTTTGTTATACTCGACAAGGGGACTTTGTTATGCCCGATGACGGGCCTTGGTTATACTCGACCAAGGGACTTTGTTATACTCGACAAAGGGACTTTGTTTTACTCGATCAGGGAACTTTGTTATACATGATCACTGGACTTTGTAATATTCGATCAGGGGGGCTTTGTTATACTCGAACAGGGGCCTTTGTTATGCTCGATAAGGGGACTTTGTTATACTCGATCAGGGGACTTTGTTATACTCGATCAGGGGCCTTGTTATGCTCGACCAGAGGACTTTGTTATACTCGACCAAGGGCCTTTGTTATGGTCAACCAGGGGAATTTGTTATACTCAATCAGGGGACTTTGTTATACTCGATGAGGGAGCTTTGTTTTCCTCGACCAGGTGACTTTGTTATATTCGATTAGGGGACATTGTTATACTCGACCAAGGGCCTTTGTTATGGTCAACCAGGGGACTTTGTTATACTCAATCAGGGGACTTTGTTATACTCGATGAGGGAGCTTTGTTTTCCTCGACCAGGGGACTTTGTTATACTCGATTAGGGGACTTTGTTATACTCCATCAGGGGCCTTTGTTATACTCGACCAGGGGACTTTGTTTTCCTCGACCAGGGGACTTTGTTATACTCGATTAGTGGACTTTGTTATACTCGATGATTGGGCTTTGTTTTACTCGATCAAGGGCCTTTGTCATAATCGATCAGGGGACTTTGGTAGACTCGATGAGGGGCCCCTGTTATACTCGATGAGGGGCCTTTGTTATACTCAGTCAACGGCCATTGTTATATTCAACCAGGGGACTTTGTTATACTCGATCAGGGGGCTTTGTTATATTCGATCAGGGGACTTTGTTATACTCGATCAGGGGGCGTTGTTTTCCTTGATCAGGGGTCTTTGTTATACTCCATGAGGGGACTTTGTTATACTCGACCAGGGGATTTTGTTATACTCGATCAGGGGCCTTTGTTATTCTCGATCAGGGGACTTTGTTTTACTCGACCAGGGGACTTTGTTATACTCGATCAGGGGACTTTGTTATACTCTATCAGGGGAATTTGTTATACTCGACCAGGGGACTTTGTTATACACGACCAGGGGACTTTGTTATACTCGATTAGAGGACTTTGTTTTACACGACCAGGGGACTTTGTTATACTCGATCAGAGGACTTTGTTATACTCGATGGGGGACTTTGTTATACTCGATCACGGGACTTTGTTATACTTGATCAGGGGACTTTGTATTATTCGTTGAGGAGGGGGTTTGTTATGCTCGAAGAGGGGCCTTTGTTATGCTCGATAAGTGGACTTTGTTATATTCGATCAGAGGACTTTGTTATTCTCGATCAGGGGCCTTTGTTATTCTCGATCAGGGGACTTTGTTTTACTCGACTTGGGGACTTTGTTATACTCGATCAGGGGACTTTGTTATATTTCGGATCACTGGACCTGTAATATCTGTTCAGGGGGTAGCTTTCTTTATAGCTTCTAATTCAGGGCCTTGTTATGCTCTCGATATGTACTTTGTTATACTCGATCAGGGGCCTTTGTTATTCTCGATCAGGGGACTTTGTTTTACTCGACCAGGGGACTTTGTTATACTCGATCAGGGGACTTTGTTATACTCGATCAGGGGAATTTGTTATACTCGACCAGGGACTTTGTTATACTCGATCAGAGGACTTTGTTATACTCGATGGGTGGACTTTGTTATACTCGATCACGGGACTTTGTTATACTTGATCAGGGGACTTTGTATTATTCGATGAGGGAGGTTTCTTATGCTCGAAGAGGGGCCTTTGTTATGCTCGATAAGTGGACTTTGTTATATTCGATCAGAGGACTTTGTTATTCTCGATTAGGGGCCTTGGTTATACTCGACCAGGGAACTTTGTTATACTCGACCAGGGGACATTGTTATACTCGTTTAGGGGAATTTGTAATACTCGACCAGAGGACTTTGTTATACTCGATAAGGGGACTTTGTTATGCCCGATGAGGGGCCTTGGTTATACACGACCAAAGGACTTTGTTATACTCGACAAAGGGACTTTGTTTTACTCGATCAGGGGACTTTGTTATACTTGATCACTGGACTTTGTAATATTCGATCAGGGGGGCTTTGTTATACTCGACCAGGGGCCTTTGTTATGCTCGATAAGGGGACTTTGTTATACTCGATTATGGGCCTTTGTTATGCTCGACCAGAGGACTTTGTTATACTCGATCAGGGGACTTTGTTATACTCGATCAGGGAGCTTTGTTTTCCTCGACCAGGGGACTTTGTTATACTCGATTAGGGGACTTTGTTATACTCGATGATTGGGCTTTGTTTTATTCGATCAAGGGCCTTTGTTATAATCGATTAGGGGACTTTGTTAGACTCGATGATAGGCCCCTGTTATACTCGATGAGGGGCCTTTGTTATACTCAATCAACGGCCATTGTTATATTCAACCAGGGGACTTTGTTAGACTCGATCAGGGGGCTTTGTTATATTCGATAAGGGGACATTGTTATACTCGATGAGGGGCATTTGTTATACTCGATCAAGGGCCTTTGTTAGACTCGATTAGGGGCCTGTGTTATTCTCGATCACGGGACTTTGTTATACTCGATCAGGGGCCTTTGTTATTCTCGACCAGGGGCCTTTGTTATGCTCGATCAGAGGCCTTTGATATACTCTATCAGGGGCTTTTGTTATACTCGAACCAGGGGAATTTGTTGTACTCGATCATGAGACTTTGTTATACTCGATCAGGGCCTTTATTATACTCGACCAGGGGGGTTTGATATTCTCGATCAGGTGACTTTGTTATACTCGGTGAGGGGACTTTATTATGTTCAATCAGGGGACTTTGTTATATTCGATCAGGGGACTTTGTTATACTTGATCAGGGGGCTTTGTTATACTCGACCAGGGTGCTTTGTTATACTCGATCAGGGGAGTTTGTTATACTCGATCAGGGGGCTTTGTTTTCCTCGATCAGGGGACTTTGTTATACTCAATCAGGGGACTTTGTTACACTTGATCAGGGGACTTTGTAATATTCGATCAGGGGGGCTTTGTTATACTCGACCAGGGGCCTTTGTTATGCTCGATAAGGGGACTTTGTTATACTTGATCAGGGGGCTTTGTTATACTCGACCAGGGTGCTTTGTTATACTCGATCAGGGGACCTTGTTATACTCGATCAGGGGGCTTTGTTTTCCTCGATCAGGGGACTTTGTTATACTCGATCAGGGGACTTTGTAATATTCGATGAGGGGGGCTTTCTTATACTCGACCAGGGGCCTTTGTTATGCACGATAAGGGGTCTTTGTTATACTCGATTAGGGGGCATTACTATACTCGACCAGGGAACTTTGTTATACACGAACAGGGGATATGTTATACTTGATCAGGGGATGTGTTATACTCGATGAGGGGACTTTGTTATACTCGATCAGGGGGCTTTGTTTTCCTTGATCAGGGGTCTTTGTTATACTCCATCAGGGTCTTTGTTATACTCCATAAGGGGCTTTTGTTATACTCGACCAGGGGACTTTTTTATACTCAATCAGGGGACTTTGTTATATTTGATCACTGGACTTTGTAATATTCGATCAGGGGGGGCTTTGTTATACCCGACCAGCGGCCTTTTTATGCTCGATAAGGGACTTTGTTATACTCGATCAGAGGGCTTTGTTTTCCTCGATCAGGGGACTTTGTTATTCTCGATCGGGGGACTTTGTTATACTCGATCAGGGGACTTTGTAATCCTCGATCAGAAGACTTTGTATACTCGATCAGGGGACTTTGTTATACTCGACCAGGGACTTTGTTATACTCGATCAGGAGGCATTGTTGTACTCGATCAGGGGACTTTGTTATTCTCGATAAGGTGACTTTGTTATACGAGATCAGGGGACTTTGTTTTACTCGATGTGGGGGCTTTGATATACTCGATCAGGGGACTTTGTTATACTCGATCAGGGGACTTTGTTATACCTGATGAGTAGGAGTTGTTATACTCGATCAGGGGACTTTGTTATACTCGATCAGGGTCCTTTCTTATGCTCGAATAGTGGCCTTTGTTATACTCGATCAGGGGGCTTTGTTATATTCGATTAGGGGACTTTGTTATACTCGATGAGGGGCATTTGTTGTACTCGATCAAGGGCCTTTGCTATTCTCGATCACGGGATTTTGTTATACTAGATCAGGGGACTTTGTTATACTCGATCATGAGACTTTGTTTTACTCGATCAGGGCCTTTATTATACTCGATGAGGGGGCTTTGTTATACTCGACCAGGGTCCTTTCTTATGCTCGACCAGTGGCCTTTGTTATACTCGATCAGGGGGCTTTGTTATATTCGATTAGGGGACTTTGTTTTACTCGATGAGGGGCATTTGTTATACAGGATCACGGGCCTTTGCTATACTCGATCAGGATTTTGTTATACTAGATCAGGGGATTTTGTTATACTCGATCAGGGCCTTTATTATACTCGATGAGGGGGCTTTGTTACACTCGACCAAGGTCCTTTGTTATGCTCGACCAGTGGCCTTTGTTGTACTCGATGAGGGGGCTTTGTTATATTCGATTAGGGGATTTTGTTATACTCGACCAGGGAACTTTGTTATACTCGATCAGGGGACTTTGTTATACTCGAAAAGGGGTCTTTGTTATTCTCGATAAGGGGACTTTGTTATACTCGATTAGGGGACTTTGTTATACTCGATCAAGGGCCTTTATTATACTCGATCAGGGGGCGTTGTTATATTCGATTAGGGGACTTTGTTATACTCGATGAGGGGCATTTGTTATAATCGATCAAGGGCCTTTGCTATACTCGATCACGGGATTTTGTTATACTAGATCAGGGGACTTTGTTATGCTCGATGAGAGGACTTTGTTATACTCGATCGGGGGACTTTGTTTTCCTCGATCAGGGGGCTTTGTTATACTCGTTCAGGGGACTTTGTTATACTCGACCAGGGGACTTTGTTTTACTCGATCAGGGGCTTTTTTATATTCGATCAAAGTACTTTGTTATACTCGATCAGGGGCCTATATTATACTCGATCAAGGACCTTTGTTATACTCGATCAGGGGACTTTGTAATCCTCGATCAGAAGACTTTGTTATACTCGATCAGGGGACTTTGTTATACTCGATTAGGGGACTTTGTTATACTCGATCAGGAGGCATTGTCTTACTCGATCAGGGGACATTACTATACTCGACCAGGGAACTTTGTTATACACGATCAGGGGATATGTTATACTCGATCAGGGGATGTGTTATACTCGATCAGGGTCCTTTGTTATGCTCGACCAGTGGCCTTTGTTGTACTCGATCAGGGGGCATTTTTATATTCGATTAGGGGATTTTGTTATACTCGACCAGGGAACTTTCTTATACTCGATCAGGGGACTTTGTTATACTCGAAAAGGGGACTTTGTTATTCTTGATAAAGGGACTTTGTTATACTCGATTAGGGGACTTTGTTATACTCGATCAAGGGCCTTTGTTATACTAGATCAGGGACTTTGTTATATTCGATTCGGGGGCTTTCTTATATTCGATCAGGGACCTTTGTTATACTCGATTAGAGGACTTTGTTTTACACGATCAGGGGATATGTTCTACTCAATCAGGGGATGTGTTATACTCGATCAGGGGACGTTGTTATAGTCGATGAGGAGGCTTTGTTATACTCTACCGGGGGCCATTGTTATACTCGATCAAGGACCTTTGCTATACTCGATCACGGGATTTTGTTATACTAGATAAGGGGACATTTTTATATTCGATCAGGGGACTTTGTTATACTCGATCAAGTGCCTTTATTATACTCGATCAAGGACCTTTGTTATAATCGATCAGGGGACTGTGTTATACTCGATCAGAGGACTTTGTTATACTCGATCAGGGGGCTTTGTTATACTCGATCAGGGGACATTACTATACTCGACCAGGGAACTTTGTTATACACGATCAGGTGATATGTTATACTCGATCAGGGGATGCGTTATACTCGATCAGGGGACTTTGTTATACTCGATGAGGAGGCTTTGTTGTACTCAAATGGGGCCCTTTCTTATACTCGATCAGGGGCCTTTGTTATATTCGATGGAGGGACTTTGTTATACTCGATCAGAGGGCTTTGTTATACTCGACCAGGAGCCTTTGTTTTGCTCGATGTGAGGACTTTGTTATTCTCGACCAGGGGCCTTTGTTTTCCTCGATCAGGGGGCTTTGTTATACTCGATCAAGGGATATGTTATACTCAATCAGGGGAAGTGTTATACTCGATCAGGGGACGTTGTTATAGTCGATGAGGAGGCTTTGTTATACTCAACCGGGGGCCTTTGTTATACTCGATCAAGGGCCTTTGCTATACTCGATCACAGGATTTTGTTATACTAGATCAGGGGAGTTTGTTATACTCGATGAGAGGGCTTTGTTATACTCGACCAGGGGCCTTTGTTTTGCTCCATCAGAGGACTTTGTTATACTCGACCAGGGGCCTTTGTTTTCCTCGATCAGGGGGCTTTGTTATACTCGATTAGGGGACTTTGTTATACTCGAACAGGGGCCTTTGTTATACTCGATCAAGGACTTTGGTATATTCGATCAGGGGGCTTTCTTATATTCGATCAGGGACCTTTGTTATACTCGATTAGAGGACTTTGTTTTACACGATCAGGGTATATGTTATACTCAATCAGGGGATGTGTTATACTCGATCAGGGGACGTTGTTATACTCGATGAGGGTACTTTCTTTTACTCGATGAGGGGACTTTTTTATATTCGATCAGGGGACTTTGTTATACTCAATCAGAGGACTTTGTTATACTTGATCAGGGGACTTTGTTATACTCGATGAGGGGTCTTTTTTATACTCGATTAGGGGACATTATTATACTCGACCAGGGAACTTTGTTATACACGCTCAGGGGATATGTTATTCTCGATCAGGGGATGTGTTATACTCAACCGGGGGCGTTTGTTATACTCGATCTTGGGCCTTTGTTATACTCGACTAGGGGCCTTTGTTATGCTCGATCAGTGGACTTTGTTATACTCGATCGGGGGACTTTGTTTTACTCGATGAGGGGGCTTTGTTATACTCGATTAGGGGACTTTGTTACACCCGATCAGGTGACTTTGTTTTACTCAATCTGGGGACTTTTTTATATTCGATCAGGGGACTTTCTTATACTTGTTGAGGGGGCTTTGTTATACTCGATCAGAGGACTTTATTATACTCGATCAAGGGCATTTGTTATACTCGATCATGGGCCTTTGTTATACTCGACCAGGGAACTTTGTTATACTCGATTACGGGACTTTGTTATACTCGAAAAGGGGACTTTGTTATTCTCGATAAGGGGACTTTGTTATATTTGATTAGGGGCGTTTGTTATACTCGATCAAGGGCCTTTGTTATACTCGATTAGGGGCCTTTGTTATACTCGATTAGAGGACTTTGTTATACACGATCAGGGGATATGTTATACTCCATCAGGGGATGTGTTATACTCGATCAGGGGACGTTGTTATACTCGATGAGGAGGCTTTGTTATACTCAACCGGGAGCCTTTGTTATACTCCATCAGGGGCCTTTGTTATACTCGATCATGAGACTTTGTTATACTCAATCAGGGGAAGTGTTATACTCGATCAGGGGACGTTGTTATAGTCGATGAGGAGGCTTTGTTATACTCAACCGGGGGCCTTTGTTATACTCGATCAAGGGCCTTTGCTATACTCGATCACGGGATTTTGTTATACTAGATCAGGGGAGTTTGTTATACTCGATCAGAGGGCTTTGTTATACTCGACCAGGGGCCTTTGTTTTGCTCGATCAGAGGACTTTGTTATACTCGACCAGGGGCCTTTGTTTTCCTCGATCAGGGGGCTTTGTTATACTCGATTAGGGGACTTTGTTATACTCGAACAGGGGCCTTTGTTATACTCGATCAAGGACTTTGGTATATTCGATCAGGGGGCTTTCTTATATTCGATCAGGGACCTTTGTTATACTCGATTAGAGGACTTTGTTTTACACGATCAGGGGATATGTTATACTCAATCAGGGGATGTGTTATACTCGATCTGGGGACGTTGTTATAGTCGATGAGGAGGCTTTGTTATACTCAACCGGGGACCGTTGTTATACTCGATCAAGGACCTTTGCTATACTCGATCACGGGATTTTGTTATACTAGATAAGGGGACATTTATATATTCGATTAGGGGACTTTGTTATACTCGATCAGGTGCCTTTATTATACTCCATCAAGGACCTTTGTTATACTCGATCAGGGGACTTTGTTATACTCGATCAGAGGACTTTGTTATACTCGATCAGGGGGCTTTGTCATACTCGATCAGGGGACATTACTATACTCGACCAGGGAACTTTGTTATACACGATCAGGTGATATGTTGTACTCGATCAGGGGATGTGTTATACTCTATCAGGGGACTTTGTTATACTCGATCAGGAGGCTTTGTTGTACTCAAACGGGGCCCTTTGTTATACTCGATCAGGGGCCTTTGTTATACTCGATCAAGGGACTTTGTTATCCTCGACCATGGGACTTTGTTATACTAGATTAGGGGACTTTGTTATACTCGATGAGAGGGCTTTGTTATACTCGACCAGGAGCCTTTGTTTTGCTCGATCAGAGGACTTTGTTATACTCGACCAGGGGCCTTTGTTTTCCTCGATCAGGGGGCTTTGTTATACTCGAACAGGGGATATGTTATACTCAATCAGGGGAAGAGTTATACTCGATCAGGGGACGTTGTTATAGTCGAACAGGGGACTTTGTTTTACTCGATCAGGGGACTTTTTTAAATTCGATCAAAGGACTTTGTTATACTCGATGAGGGGCTTTTATTTTACTCGATCAAGGACCTTTGTTATACTCGATGAGGGGACTTTGTTATCCTCGATCAGAAGACTTTGTTATACTCGAACAGGGGACTTTGTTATACTCGAAGAGGGGACTTTGTTATACTCGATCAGGAGGCTTTGTTATACTCGATCAGGGGACATTACTATACTCGACCAGGGAACTTTGTTATACACGATCAGGGGATATGTTTTACTCGATCAGGGGATGTGTTATACTCGATCAGGGGACTTTGTTATACTCGATCCTGGGCCTTTATTATACTCGATCAGGTGACTTTGTTATACTCGAAACAGGGGAATTTGTTATACTCGATCATGAGACTTTCTTATACTCGATCGGGGCCTTTGTTATACTCGGTCAGGGGTATTTGTTATACTCAACCAGAGGACTTTGTTATACTCGACCAGGGGACTTTGTTATATTCGATGAGGAGGCTTTGTTATACTCGATCAGGGGACTTTGTTATACTCGATCAGGAGACTTTCTTATACTCAACCGGGTGCCTTTGTTATACTCGATCAGGTGCCTTTATTATACTCGATCAAATGGCCTTTGCTATACTCGATCAGGGGACTTTGTTATTCTCGATCAGAGGACTTTGTTATACTCGATCAGGGGCCTTTGTTATACTCGATCAGGGGACATTTCTATACTCGACCAGGGAACTTTGTTATACACGATCAGGTGATTTGTTATACTCGATCAGGTGATGTGTTATACTCGATCAGGGGACTTTGTTATACTCGATCAGGAGGCTTTGTTGTACACAAACGGGGCCCTTTGTTATACTCGATCTAGGGACTTTGTTATACTCGACCATGGGACTTTGTTTTACTAGATGAGGGGACTTTGTTATACTCGATCAGGGTCCTTTATTATACCCTACCAGGGGATTTTGTTATACTCGATTAGGGGACTTTGTTATACTCGATGAGGGAGGTTTGATATACTTGATCAGGAGACTTTGTTATACTCGAGCAGGGGACTTTGTTATGCTCGAGCAGTGGCCTTTGTTATACTCGATCAGGGGGCTTTGGTTTATTCGATTAGGGGACTTTGTTTTACTCGATGAGGGGTATTTGTTATACAGGATCAAGGGCGTTTGCTATACTCGATCAGGGGATTTTGTTATACTAGATCAGGGGATTTTCTTATACTCGATTACGGACTTTATTATACTCGATGAGGGGGCTTTGTTACACTCGACCAGGGTCCTTTGTTATGCTCGACCAGTGGCCTTTGTTGTACTCGATCAGGGGGCTTTGTTATATTCGATTATGGGATTTTGTTATACTCGACCAGGGAACTTTGTTATACTCGATCAGGGGACTTTGTTATACTCGAAAAGGGGACTCTGTTATTCTCGATAAGGGGCCTTTGTTATACTCGATCAAGGACTTTGTTATATTCGATCAGGGGGCTTTCTTATATTCGATGAGGGACCTTTGGTTTACTCGACCAGGGGCCTTTGTTTTCCTCGATCAGGGGGCTTTGTTATACTCGATCAGGGGATATGTTATACTCAATCAGGGGATGTGTTATACTCGATCAGGGGACGTTGTTATAGTCGATGAGGAGGCTTTGTTAAACTCAACCGGGGGCCTTAGTTATACTCGATCAAGGGCCTTTGCTATACTCGATCACGGGACTTTGTTTTACTCGATCAATGGACTTTGTTATACTCGATCTGAGGACTTTGTTATACTCGACCAGGGGACTTTGTTTTACTCGATCAGGGGACTTTTATATATTCGATCAAAGGACTTTGTTATACTCGATTAGCGGCCTTTATTATACTCGATCAAGGACCTTTGTTATACTTGATCAGGGGACTTGTTATCGTCGATCAGGTGACTTTCTTAATCTCGACCAGGGGAATTTGTTATACTCGATCAGGAGGCTTTCTTATACTCGATCAGGGGACATTACAATACTCGACCAGGAAACATTGTTATACACGATCAGGGGATATGTTATACTCGACCATGGGACTTTGTTATACTCCATCAGGGTCTTTGTTATACTCCTTCAGGGGCCTTTGTAATACTCGACCAGGGGACTTTCTTATACTCGATCAGGGGACTTTGTAATATTCGATCAGGGGGGCTTTGTTATACTCGACCAGGGGCCTTTGTTATGCTCGATAAGGGGACTTTGTTATACTCGATCAGGGGCTTTTGTTATACTCGATCAGGGAACTTTGTTATACTCGACCAGGGGACTTTGTTATACTCGATGATGGGACTTTGTTATACTCGATCAGGGGCCTTTCTTAAACTCGAACAGGGGATTTGTTATACTCGATTAGGGGACTTTGTTATACTGGATGAGGGGGCTTTGATATACTCGATCAGGGGACTTTGTTATACTCGATCAAGGGACTTTGTTATACCCGATGATTGGGCTTTGTTATACTCGATCAGGGGACTTTGTTATGCTCGACCAGGGTCCTTTGTTTTGCTTGACCAGTGGCCTTTGTTATACTCGATTAGAGCACTTTGTTATACACGATCAGGGGACTTTGTTTTACTCGATTAGGGGACTTTTTTATATTCGATCAGTGGACTTTGTTATACTCGATGAGGGGCCTTTATTATACTCGATCAGACGGCTTTGTTATACTCGATGAGGGGACATTACTATAGTCGACCAGGGAACTTTGTTATACTCGACCATGTGACTTTGTTATACTCGACCAGGGACCTTTGTTATACACGATCAGGGGACTTTGTTATACTCGATCAGAGGACTTGGTTATACTCGATCAGGGGACTTTGTTATACTCGACCAGGGGATGTGTTATACTCGATCAGGGGACTTTGTTATACTCGATCAGGAGGCTTTGTTATACTCGATCAGGTGACTTTGTTATACTCGACCATGTGACTTTGTTATACTCGACCCGGGGCCTTTGTTATACACGATGAGGGGACTTTGTTATACTCGATCAGAGGACTTGGTTATACTCGATCAAGGGCATTTGTTATACTCGATCATGGGCCTTTGTTATACTCGACCAGGGAACTTTGTTATACTCGATTAGGGGACTTTGTTATACTTGAAAAGGGGACTTTGTTATTCTCGATAAGGGGACTTTGTTATATTTGATTAGGGGCGTTTGTTATACTCGATCAAGCGCCTTTGTTATACTCGATTAGGGGCCTTTGTTATACTCGATTAGAGGACTTTGTTATACACGATCAGGGGATATGTTATACTCCATCAGGGGATGTGTTATACTCGATCAGGTGACGTTGTTATACTCGATGAGGAGGCTTTGTTATACTCAACCGGGAGCCTTTGTTATACTCCATCAGGGGCCTTTGTTATACTCGATGTTGAGACTTTGTTATACTCAATCAGGGGAAATGTTATACTCGATCAGGGGACGTTGTTATAGTCGATGAGGAGGCTTTGTTATACTCAACCGGGGGCCTTTCTTATACTCGATCAAGGGCCTTTGCTATACTCGATCACGGGATTTTGTTATACTAGATCAGGTGAGTTTGTTATACTTGATCAGAGGGCTTTGTTATACTCCACCAGGGGCCTTTGTTTTGCTCGATCAGAGGACTTTGTTGTACTCGACCAGGGGCCTTTGCTTTCCTCGATCAGGGGGCTTTGTTATACTCGATTAGGGGACTTTGTTATACTCGAACAGGGGCCTTTGTTATACTCGATCAAGGACTTTGGTATATTCGATGAGGGGGCTTTCTTATATTCGATCAGGGACCTTTGTTATACTCGATTAGAGGACTTGGTTTTACACGATCAGGGTATATGTTATACTCAATCAGGGGATGTGTTATACTCGACCAGGGGACGTTGTTATAGTCGATGAGGAGGCTTTGTTGTACTCAACCGGGGGCTTTTGTTATACTCGATCAAGGGCCTTTGCTATACTCGATCGGGGGACTTTGTTTTACTCGATCAGGGGGCTTTGTTATACTCGATGAGATGACTTTGTTATACTTGACCAGGGTACTTTGTTTTACTCGATAAGGGGACTTTTTTATATTCGATCAAAGGACTTTGTTATACTTGATCAGTGGCCTTTATTATACTCGATCAAGGACCTTTGTTATACTCGATCAGGAGGCTTTGTTATACTCGATCAAGGGACATTTCAATACTCGACCAGGGAACTTTGTTATACACGATCAGGGATATGTTATACTCGACCATGGGACTTTGTTATACGAGATCAGGGGACATTGTTATACTCGATCATGGGCCTTTGTTGTACTCGACCATGGGACTTTGTTATACTCGATTAGGGGACTTTGTTATACTCGATGTGGGGGTTTTGATATACTCCATCAGGGGACTTTGTTATACTCGACCAGGGGACTTTGTTATACCTGATGAGTAGGCTTTGTTATACTCGATCAGGGGACTTTGTTATACTCGACCAGGGTCCTTTCTTATGCTCGACCAGTGGCCTTTGTTATACTCGATCAGGGGGCTTTGTTATATTCGATTAGGGGACTTTGTTATACTCGATGAGGGGCATTTGTTATACTCGATCAAGGGCCTTTGCTATACTCGATCACGGGATTTTGTTATACTAGATCAGGGGACTTTGTTATACTCGATCAGAGGGCTTTGTTATACTCGACCAGGGGCCTTTGTTATGCTCGATCAGAGGACTTTGTTATACTCGATTGGGAGACTTTGTTTTCCTCGATCAGGGGGCTTTGTTATACTCGATCAGGGGACTTTGTTATACTCGACCAGGGGACTTTGTTTTACTCGATCAGGGGACTTTTTTATATTCGATCAAAGGACTTTGTTATACTCGATTAGGGGCCTTTATTATACTCGATCAAGGACCTTTGTTATACTCGATCAGGGGACTTTGTAATCCTCGATCAGAAGACTTTGTTATACTCTATCAGGGGACTTTGTTATACTCGATCAGGAGGCATTGTCTTACTCGATCAGGGGACATTACTATACTCAACCAGGGAACTTTGTTATACACGATCAGGGGATATGTTATACTCGATCAGGGGATGTGTTATACTCGATCAGGGTCCTTTGTTATGCTCGATCCAGTGGCCTTTGTTGTACTCGATCAGGGGGCTTTGGTATATTCGATTAGGGGATTTTGTTATACTCGACCAGGGAACTTTGTTATACACGATCAGGTGACTTTGTTATACTCGATAAGGGGACTTTGTTATTCTCGATAAGGGGACTTTGTTATACTCGATTACGGGACTTTGTTATACTCGATCAAGGGCCTTTGTTATACTCGATCAGGGACTTTGTTATATTCGATCCGGGGCCTTTCTTATATTCGATGAGGGACCTTTGTTATACTCGATTAGAGGACTTTGTTTTACACGATCAGGGGATATGTTATACTCAATCAGGGGACGTGTTATACTCGATCAGGGGACGTTGTTATAGTCGATGAGGAGACTTTGTTATACTCAACCGGGGACCGTTGTAATACTCGATCAAGGACCTTTGCTATACTCGATCACGGGATTTTGTTATACTAGATAAGGGGACATTTATATATTCGATCAGTGGACTTTGTTATACTCGATCAGGTGCCTTTATTATACTCCATCAAGGACCTTTGTTATACTCGATCAGGGGACTTTGTTATACTCGATCAGAGGACTTTGTTATACTCGATCACGGGGCTTTGTCATACTCGATCAGGGGACATTACTATACTCGACCAGGGAACTTTGTTATACACGATCAGGTGATATGTTGTACTCGATCAGGGGATGTGTTATACTCGATCAGGGGACTTTGTTATACTCAATCAGGAGGCTTTGTTGTACTCAAACGGGGCCCTTTGTTATACTCGATCAGGGGCCTTTGTTATACTCGATCAAGGGACTTTGTTATACTCGACCATGGGACTTTGTTATACTAGATCAGGGGACTTTGTTATACTCGATGAGAGGGCTTTGTTATACTCGACCAGGAGCCTTTGTTTTGCTCGATCAGAGGACTTTGTTATACTCGACCAGGGGCCTTTGTTTTCCTCGATCAGGGGGCTTTGTTATACTCGAACAGGGGATATGTTATACTCAATCAGGGGAAGTGTTATACTCGATCAGGGGACGTTGTTATAGTCGATGAGGAGGCTTTGTTATACTCAACCGGGGGCCTTTGTTATAATCGATCAAGGGCCTTTGCTATACTCGATCACGGGATTTTGTTATACTAGATCAGGGGACTTTGTTATACTCGATCAGAGGGCTTTGTTATACTCGACCAGGAGCCTTTGTTTTGCTCGATCAGAGGACTTTGTTATAGTCGACCAGGGGCCTTTGTTTTCCTCGATCAGGGGACTTTTTTATATTCGATCAAAGGACTTTGTTATACTCGATGAGGGGCTTTTATTATACTCGATCAAGGACCTTTGTTATAATCGATCAGGGGACTTTGTTATCCTCGATCAGAAGACTTTGTTATACTCGAACAGGGGACTTTCTTATACTCGAACAGGGGACTTTGTTATACTCGATGAGGAGGCTTTGTTATACTCGATCAGGGGACATTACTATACTCGACCAGGATACTTTGTTATACACGATCAGGGGATATGTTTTACTCGATCAGGGGATGTGTTATACTCGATCAGGGGACTTTGTTATACTCGAGCATGGGCCTTTATTATACTCGATCAGGAGGCTTTGTTATACTCAATCAGGGCCTTTGTTATACTCGATCCTGGGCCTTTATTATACTCGATCAGGTGACTTTGTTATACTCGAAATAGGGGAATTTGTTATACTCAATCATGAGACTTTCTTATACTCGATCGGGGCCTTTGTTATACTCGGTCAGGGGTATTTGTTATACTCAACCAGGGGACTTTGTTATACTCGACCAGGGGACTTTGTTATATTCGATGAGGAGGCTTTGTTATACTCGATCAGGGGACATTGTTATACTCGATCAGGAGACTTTCTTATACTCAACCGGGTCCCTTTGTTATACTCGATCAGGTGCCTTTATTATACTCGATCAAGGGCCTTTGCTATACTCGATCAGGGGAATTTGTTATACTCGATCAGGGTCCTTTATTATACCCTACCAGGGGATTTTGTTATACTCGATTAGGGGACTTTGTTATACTCGATGAGGGAGGTTTGATATACTTGATCAGGAGACTTTGTTATACTCGATCAGGGGACTTTGTTATGCTCGAGCAGTGGCCTTTGTTATACTCGATCAGGGGCTTTGGTTTATTCGATTAGGGGACTTTGTTTTACTCGATGAGGGGTATTTGTTATTCAGGATCAAGGGCGTTTGCTATACTCGATCAGGGGATTTTGTTATACTAGGTCAGGGGATTTTGTTATACTCGATCACGGCCTTTATTATACTCGATGAGGGGCCTTTGTTACACTCGACCAGGGTCCTTTGTTATGCTCGACCAGTGGCCTTTGTTGTACTCGATCAGGGGGCTTTGTTATATTCGATTATGTGATTTTGTTATACTCGACCAGGGAGCTTTGTTATACTCGATCAGGGGACTTTGTTATACTCGAAAAGGGGACTCTGTTATTCTCGATAAGGGGCCTTTGTTATACTCGATCAAGGACTTTGTTATATTCGATCAGGGGGCTTTCTTATATTCGATGAGGGACCTTTGGTTTACTCGACCAGGGGCCTTTGTTTTCCTCGATCAGGGGGCTTTGTTATACTCGATCAGGGGATATGTTATACTCAATCAGGGGATGTGTTATACTCAACCGGGGGCGTTTGTTATACTCGATCATGGGCCTTTGTTATACTCGACCAGGGGCCTTTGTTATGCTCGATCAGAGGACTTTGTTATACTCGATCGGGGGACTTTGTTTTACTCGATGAGGGGGCTTTGTTATACGCGATCATGGGACTTTGTTATACTCGATCAGGGGACTTTGTTTTACTCAATCTGGGGACTTTTTTATATTCGATCAGGGGACTTTGTTATACTTGATGAGGGGGCTTTGTTATACTCGATCAGAGGACTTTATTATACTCGATCAAGGGCATTTGTTATACTCGATCATGGGCCTTTGTTATACTCGATCAGCGGGCTTTGTTATACTCGACCAGGGACTTTGTTATACTCGAAAAGGGGACTTTGTTATTCTCGATAAGGGGACTTTGTTATATTCGATTAGGGGAGTTTGTTATACTCGATGAAGGGCCTTTGTTATACTCAATCACGGGCCTTTGTTATACTTGATCAGGGGACTTTGTTATACTCGATCAGAGGACTTTGTTATACTCGATCATGGGACATTGTTATACTCGACCAGGGGACTTTGTTATACCCGATCAGGCGGCTTTGTTATACTTGATCAGGGGACATTGTTATACTCGACCAGGGGACTTTGTTATACTATATCAGGGGCTTTTGATATAATCGAACCAGGGGAATTTGATATACTCGATCATGAGACTTCGTTATACTTGATTAGGAGCCTTTGTTATACTCGATCAGGGGGCTTTCTTATACTCGATCAGGGGACATTACTATACTCGACCAGGGAACTTTATTATACACGATCAGGTGATATGTTATACTCGATCAGGGGATGTGTTATACTCGATCAGGGGACTTTGTTATACTCGATCAGGAGGCTTTGTTGTACTCAAACGGGGACCTTTGTTATACTCGATCAGGGGCCTTAGTTATACTCGATGAAGTGACTTTGTTATACTCGACCATGGGACTTTGTTATACTCGATCAGAGGGCTTTGTTATACTCAACCAGGAGCCTTTGTTTTGCTCGATCAGAGGATTTTGTTATACTCGACCAGGGGCCTTTGTTTTCCTCGATTAGGGGGCTTTGTTATACTCGATCAGGGGATATGTTATGCTCAATCAGGGGAAGTGTTATACTCGATCAAGGGACGTTGTTATAGTCGATGAGGAGGCTTTGTTATACTCAACCGGGGGCCTTTGTTATACTCGATCAAGGGCCTTTGCTCTACTCGATCACGGGATTTTGTTATACTATATCAGGGGACTTTGTTATACTCGATCAGAGAGCTTTGTTATACTCGACCAGGAGCCTTTGTTTTGCTCGATCAGAGGACTTTGTTATACTCGACGAGGGGCCTTTGTTTTCCTAGATCAGGGGGCTTTGTTATACTCGATCAGGGGACTTTGTTATACTCGAACAGGGGCCTTTGTTATACTCGATCAAGGACTTTGTTATATTCGATTAAAGGCTTTCTTATATTCGATCAGGGACCTTTGTTATACTCTATTAGAGGACTTTCTTATACACGATCAGGGGATATGTTATACTTAATCAGGGGATGTGTTATACTCGATCAGGGGACGTTGTTATAGTCGATGAGGAGGCTTTGTTATACTCAACCGGGGGACTTTGTTATACTCGATCAAGGGCCTTTGCTATAGTCGATCACGGGATTTTGTTATACTAGATCCGGGGACTTTGTTATACACGATCAGGAGGCTTTGTTATACTCGATCAGGGGACATTACAATACTCGACCAGGGAACTTTGTTATACGCGATCAGGGGATATGTTATACTCGACCATGGGACTTTGTTATATGAGATCAGGGGACTTTGGTATACTCGATCATGGGCCTTTGTTGTACTCGACCAGGGGACTTTGTTATACTCGGTCAGGGGGCTTTTTTATGCTCGACCAGTGTCCTTTGTTATACTCGATCAGGGGGCTTTGTGATATTCGATTAGGGGACTTTGTTATACTCGATGAGGGGCATTTGTTATATTCGATCAAGGGCCTTTGCTATATTCGATCACGGGATTTTGTTATAATAGATCAGGGGACTTTGTTATACTCGATCAGAGGAACTTTCTGATATACTCGACCAGGGGCCGCATATGATCAGAGGACTTTGTTATACTCTGATCGAGGATGACTTTTACTCTCGACCGGGGACTTTTGTTTTTACTCGATCAGGGGACTTTATATTAGATCAAGACTTTACATTATACTCGATCAGGGGCTTATATTATACTCGATCAAGGACCTTTCTTATACTCGATGAGGGGACTTTGTAATCCTCGATCAGAAGACTTTGTTATACTCGATCAGGGGACTTTGTTATGCTCGACCAGGGGACTTTGTTATACTCGATCAGGAGGCATTGTCTTACTCGATCAGGGGACATTACTATACTCGACCAGGGAACTTTGTTATACACGATCAGGGGATATGTTATACTCGATCAGGGGATGTGTTATACTCGATGAGGGTCCTTTGTTATGCTCGAACCAGTGGCCTTTGTTGTACTCGATCAGGGGGCTTTGTTATATTCGATTAGGGGATTTTGTTATACTCGCCCAGGGAACTTTGTTATACGAGATCAGAGGACTTTGCTATACTCGATCAGGGGCCTTTATTATATTTGACCAGGGGGCTTTGTTATACTCGATTTGGGG
>NW_024731139.1:0-8415 GCF_018991925.1 Homarus americanus | reverse complement strand
TAGATGATGATAGTGTAGATGATGGTGTAGACGATGATAGTGTAGATGATGGTGTAGACGATGATAGTGTAGATGATGGTGTAGACGATGATAGTGTAGATGATGGTGTAGACGATGATAGTGAAGATTATGATAGTGTAGATGATGGTGTAGACGATGATAGTGTAGATGATGGTGTAGACGATGATAGTGAAGATTATGATAGTGTAGATGATGGTGTAGACGATGATAGTGTAGATGGTGGTGTAGACGATGATAGTGTAGATGATGGTGTAGACGATGGTAGTGTAGATGATGGTGTAGATGATGATAGTGTAGATGATGGTGTAGACGATGATAGTGTAGATGATGGTGTAGACGATGATAGTGAAGATTATGGTGTAGAGTTGTAGACGATGGTAGTGTAGATGATGATGGTGTCACTGTAGACGATGGTATAGTTGATAGTGTACATGATGGTGTAAACGATGATAGTGTAGAAGATGGAACACACACACACACACACACACACACACACACACACACACACACACACACACACCATAGATAAATTCAATAAAAAACGCTTGAAATTTCACTTTACTTATGTGAATAACATGAAATAACAGCATAGTAATTAATAATAATAATAAATAAAAATAATATTACTAATAATAAAGTATAATATAAATAACAATAAATCACAAGAATAAATTTGGATTGTTTTAGAATGATCAGTACCTTTAATATTACTTAATATAGCCACACCCCTGAGACACACCCAGAAAAAAAAAGAAAAAAAAGTTTAATATTGTGCACAGATGAACCACTACTAAAAATACCACCTCACCGTAAAACTAGACTACACCAACACCAAACTGTAAGAGTGTGTGTGTGTGTGTGTGTCCTGGTGTGGTCCACTCCCAAAATAGTGTGTCACGACCCCTGGTGAAGGTTTAACAGTCTGACAACACGAATTAAGAAATCTTCACACCGAAAATTGAAAACTTAGCCACCGAGTTTATTTTGATATTGAGGAAAAAGAAAGTTTGGTGAAGAGGGATATATTGTAGCAGTGAGCAGCGAGAGTTGACTGTTGGTCTCATACACTTACTGACACCAAACAACTTGTCACTTGTTGACACACACACACACACACACACACACACACACACCTTCTCTGGCTCCTAAACTCTCTCCTTTCTTAAAGTTGTATTCACTTCTTTGCACTCAGTAGCTAAGTGCTTGAATGATTGACCCTCACGCAGATGTAAGCATAAGTGTGAGGCCAGACACATTGCCTCACACTGCTGTGCTAACCCAGATGTGAATAAGTCAACCTCTAAGTACAGAACTACACAAACAATACTCAGGAAATACTCTAACATTCACTGCCATAAGGAACACGAGACAAACATGACCCGTAAGTATAAATATACAGACGAATGAGAATAACACTATATATGCCTCTTTTGATATCTAAAGCGGGTGTATATATGCTGTAAAAAAAATGCATTCGATATGATACAAGAACAGTAGACAAAAAAAAAGATGCCCCTCTCCTCTGCTCCTGACACCGTGAACACAGCAGGGGGCAGTAGAAGGGCAGGACTAAATAGCAGGTGAACGGGCACTGTCAACACAACACTGCACACAGCCTCAACACTACATTCCTTATAAACTTGGGGAAAAAATATTGAATTTGTCTCGACTAAAGGATCCCAAAATATCATAATAATAATAACAATAATAATAATAATAATAATAATAATAATAATAATAATAATAATAATAATAATAATAATAATAATAATAATAATAAATATATAAATAAACAAAACGTATCTCATCTCGGGGTCTTTTCAATGGTTCCCCCTAACCCTCCCCTCCCCTCCCCTCCCCTCCCCCTCCCATTCCCCCAGGCTTCCGTACCCAAGGAAGACCATAACTAAGTCCACCATCACCCACAGCCAATACTAACAACTTATTTTTAACACGACACTTAAAACATCCACAGGTGTAGAAAACCCCCCATAACAAACTCCTAACTCACATTTTATACTTAAAAATACCCACAAGAATCTCATTAACTCCAAACACACAAACGCATATCATTACTTCCATGTTAACTCAGACAACCCGGAACTATAAAGAGGAAGCCAGAAGGTCGTATAAACCCCCTTTCCCCATCCAGCACCACCATCAGGAGCTGGGAGGAGCCTTCAGGATCTTGGGGAAGGTCTTGGGTGATCCTCCTTCACTAGACAACAAAGTACTCCCCTCTGCCTGTACTCTTGACCATCGCCAACTAAGGTTCCTGAATTTAAAGCTTGATAAAGTATACGGTGCAGATGTGTTGTATGCACACATGGTATGATGGTAGGTGGTAGGTTAACATAGATGGTAGGTTAACATGATGCAGGTTAACATGGTGGGTAGGTTAACGATGGTAGGTTAACATGGTGGTAGGTTAGCATGGTGGTAGGCACATGGAGTGTTGCTGGTAGGCTACGATGGTAGGTTACGGTGGTAGGTGGTAGGTTAACATATGATGGTAGGTTAACATGATGGTGGTACATGGTAGGTTATGGTAGGTTAACATATGTGTTATGATGGTAGTTGAAGGAGGTAGGTTAGCATGACAGGTATGGGTTAATGGTAGGTTAAATGGTAAATGTGGTAGGTTAACAGGAAACATGGTGGTAGGTTAACATGGTGGTAGGTTAACATGATGGTAGGTTAACATGGTGGTAGGTTAACATGGTGGTAGGTTAACATGGTGGTAGGTTAACATGGTGGTAGGTTAACATGGTAGTAGGTTAACATGATGGTAGGTTAACATGATGGTAGGTTAACATGATGGTAGGTTAACATGATGGTAGGTTAACATGATGGTAGGTTAACATGGTGGTAGGTTAACATGGTGGTAGGTTAACATGATGGTAGGTTAACATGATGATGGTAGGTTAACATGATGATGGTTGGCTAATGTGATGACAGGCTAACATGATGGTTCTAGGCTAATATGATGGGTATTCTAACATGATTTAACACTTAACATGATAATAAACTAACATGATAGTATGAGGGAAAGAATTATGACTCGGAAAATGACCAAAGTTTTAGTCCATCAATTTATATCTAACTTAGACATACATGAGTGTAATGTGTACATAATTTCACAATATTCTTACCACAAGTTCTCTCAACACGTCACCTCACACCTCCGGCTTCTCTCCCTCCCCACCTCACGTTCTTCCCTCACACCTTCACATGCCTCCCTCCACATATCTCCTCCATCATCTCTACACCAACACCAAAATAAACTCACAAGATGTATAAGTAATTACTATACGTCCGGAGATGGACCCTTGAATAGTGCCCGCCAAGTGTTCATCTGAGAGAGAGAGAGAGAGAGAGAGAGAGAGAGAGAGAGAGAGAGAGAGAGAGAGAGAGAGAGAGAGAGAGAGAGAGAGAGAGAGAGAGAGAAGGACCCAAGGCCCCACCTAGCTGCCATACAGATCTTAACACACACACACACACACACACACACACACACACACACACACACACACACACACACACACACACACACACACACACACATGCACACACACACACACACACACACACACACACACACACACACACACACACACACACACACACACACACACAAAGTTCAAAGGTCATACACGTTTTTGTCTTAGTATTCCACCTGATACCAACACCAGTCTCTCCTTTATGTTCAACAACCTGTAAGTCGAGATGGTATACAATGTTCACCAAGTTCAGACAATGGAGGCAGGCATACCTCAGTGGGAGCAACATTAGGTGGTGAATGTATACTGACACGACAAGATGGTCAACCTACACAAAAAAGGTAAACAGTATTGCGTGTTGCATCAAGAGGAGGACAGGAGGGAGCGGGAAGAGGTCGACCAGCAGAATTAACATCACATCCTAACATCTACAATAAGGTTTAAATCGTGTGTCTGTGTCTGTCTCATTGTTGACTATCGTAGAACAGGTCAATTATATCGTTAAATAAAGAGCTGAGCCTTCCTAATAAACACAAGTAAGGAATGACAATAAACAGTGGATTCAAATGGGCAATAATTTTTTTTGTTTTACGATACTCACCAATGGACCTCGAGAGAATCACCTCACTCAAACATTGGCAATTATATATAACCTAAATTCTACGGGACTCCGACAGGTGAGTGAGGGTGATTACCTTGCTACAGCGACCAACATAATCTATAGTGATCCATCTTATTCCATTGACTGCTTTATTACAACGACTATTAATTATTTTTACTTCAAGGATCAACGACATTTTCTAAAGGATCGCTATGAGGGACAAATAAATTCAGTAACATCGGTTGAATAAATATAACAGTGACGTTAGATTAGGTTAGGTTAAGATAGGTTAGGTTAGGTTAAGATAGGTTAGGTTAGGTTAGGTTAGGTTAGGTTAGGTTAAGTTAGGTTAGGTTAGGTTAGGTTAGGTTAGGTTAGGTTAGGTTAAGATAGGTTAGGTTAGGTTAGGTTAGGTTAGGTTTGGTTTTAAGACAGCTGAGCTCCAGACGTAAGGTGCCTGAAACACGACCCAGGAGCGTATATACATAACACAGGAGAGTCAAGTGTGTCTCATACCTCCCTCGTTAACTGTGGTGGTGGTGAGGTGGTGGTGTGGTGGTGGTGTGGTGGTGTCTGGGAGATGATCAACACTATCATCATGGCGGCTCTGGTGTACATAGTCTCACACGAGTTATAAAACATTGACCACAAGAGCTAGAACAGTAGTACAGTACATCAACACAACAGAAACAGGAGGTCACTGAAGATGTCTCATGGAACAGTAGTACAGTACATCAACACAACAGAAACAGGAGGTCACTGAAGATGTCTCATGTCACTCACTCAACATTGCCTGTGACTGATTGAGTGTGGTAATAACATCCTTGGTGACGCAACAGCTTAGGTCAAATTTGTCTGTGACCTTGACCTCTGACACGTAGTACAAGAGACACTGAATTATCAAGAAACAGACATTTGTATAAATTTTGCATTCTGGTTCCTCCAATGTTGAGGTAATTACACGGCAGACGGACAAAACATTAACTACATAACCACCATTTCTGGGCTCATAACACAGGTGGTCTGGGCTAAGATTTATACCTGTACAATGTTTCAGGTAATTAATCCCTACAAGATGGACTGACAGTGAATTAATTATGATTAGAAAGAGACAGAAGAGAAAAATAAGTGAGTGTGTGTTTGTTACTTCGTTGAGAACCTCTTTGTTTGGGCACCTGTACTGATCAGCCACAGGTAGGGGGAGGGAGGGAAAGGGGAGGGAAAGAAGGAAAAGGGGGGGGGAAGGAAGGAGGTAAGGAAGGAAAAGGCCCACGAAAACGACCTATCATCCACCCCATATAATGCTACACCCATTAACCAAGTAAACACTGACCACAAAAAGCATTATATTCAAGAAAAGAATAAATAGGTCCCTTACTAACACGAGTGATAGTAATAAAGTCATGTAAGCATTATTATAAAAACAGGATATAATACTTTAACACATATTAGTTGCATCAGTGAGCAATATTTACAGTTTATTCGTTCGGATCAATGTGAAAATTGCATAAAAACTCAAAACCATGTAAAAATAAAGTGTGTGTGTGTGTGTGTGTGTGTTGTGGTTCATGGTATATTCTGTTAACTGAAAGGTCGTTCGGGGGGAAGGGGGAAGCCAATCATGTTCAACGGGTTTTATTTCATGAAACAACATTTGAATAACAATTGTTTCAACTCGCCGGGGATTCACCTGATGATGGAAATTCCTGTTAGATACAACTTTCACTGTTATACCTCAGGTCAGGTGGAGTGTGCGTGTGTGTGTGTGTGAGAGAGAGAGAGAGAGAGAGAGAGAGAGAGAGAGAGAGAGAGAGAGAGAGAGAGAGAGAGAGAGAGAGAGAGAGAGAGAGAGAGAGCTGAACGGGCAACAGAACTAAGCGATAAGGTTTCAGTAACGCGTGATAGGGTTTCAAAATCAACCAGTGGACACGACTTGTTTTTCCTCAACTAACAAAATCGCCAACAACAATTTCGCCTCCAAGTATTTGTGATATAAACGCTGCCACTCCACTTTAGCGCCAACAGAGTAAAAAAACTATTCCGAAAATACCCAGAAATTAGAGGTTCTCTCTCCGCTCTCTTAAACTGACACTAACGAAGAAATCCTGGACAGTATGAGTAAAATTTATTGCATCTTTCCTCTCTCTCCCCACACACACACACACACACACACACACACACACACACACACACACACACACACACACACACACACACCCACACACTTACTACTACTTTGCTGTCACTCGGAATCGAGTATGACGATCATCCAGCAACGCTACAATGTTATGAGTTATTAGGGATGTCACATTCACTGGTAAGTTTTGAGGTGGCTAAAGAGGCCGATACGGAACCGGCAGCGTCGTTCACATTCGTTGCACATGTGAAGGGCTGCATCTAGCGTGCCTTTCCGGCGTTGGCGCTTGTCTGTCTCGGTTTGCAGTCGGGCTAACTCGAAAGTATTGACACCTTCTCGTAAGGTGCTCCTCCAAGCATTACAGTGTGGAGTAATCGACTCCCAGGTGAGGGGGTCGATTTGGCACTTTTTCAGGTTTGTCTTAAGGCTATCCTTATACCTTTTCAGTTGCCTGCTTTGGCAGTCTACTGTCGTCCATGCGGGTAATATCCAGGTATATCTACGCCCACGATATACATTCACGGACGCCTGAAATCACGCCCACGATATACATCCACGGACGCCTGAAATCACGCCCCCGTTATACATCCACAGACCATCTAGAGATACATCCCCGCCCCGAAAAATACACCCCAGCGAACAGTTTTTAGCATTCTCACCCAAAACACACAGATCACAGGTCACTCTACACCACTTAAGAAACTGAAACGACAATTCCTCCACACCCCCCGACGATAACGTCAACAAAGACTTGTTCACATCCAGCAGGTAATGTAAACACTGTACTGTATCTCACCTTTTGCTGTCAACAAGCATAAACTCTCTCTCACTGACTCCTCGTATACAAATAATGATACTGAGATATAACGAAAATGGTTATATAGAGTCAAAATTAAAGCCAAATTCTTATTCTGCATTTCAGAGGATAACAAATTTTAAACAATTATGTACAGTACCTGTGTCGGACTCACACATATATTTAAAGTTAAGATTTAGGAGGTACAACGTAATAAAGAATGTGCACGTTAGACACAAACAAAATCAAACATGATCAAGAAAATTTTTATGTCCATCTCAAGTTTATATTTATAATAGCAAAAATTATAATAAAAATTATTAATAATTTCAATAATATCTTGGTAGATAATGCTTCCAAACAGTTATATCTTTACAGACGTTAAATTTAGCATTATAGTGAGCTAAAGCTGGGTATTCTTAACATATATATTGAATTATTTGCGATATATCAATATTAATCGAACATTATGTTTGAGCCAATGGGCTGCAGGGAGGGTGGCCTGGCTTTACCGCCGCTAAAAAACCCGACGATTTCATGAACTGGGCAATTTGTATGAAGTAAACAATCATATCAAATTCACATAAGTAAAAATAAGTTTTACTACACATTTACAGCAAAACAATATAAATAATTAAAAAGAAGCATATTCTACAGGGTAAAGAAGATAGGTAATACCAATACAGATTTTTATTTATAAATAAACACATACAAAGATTCAGCAATGAATCCCTTTGGCCTTATTTAGAGCTTTTCTTTTCAAAACCCTTTTCTCATTACATTCTTTTTCAATACGAATTGCGACATCTAGAACGTGTCTCATTTGGTAGTTGCGACCAAAACAAGTTCGGGAGGGGGGTGTGCCAGGGAGGGGAGGGAGGTGCTGACGAGGAAGACAGAATTCATTATTATCCTCTTTGGCCTCCATGTCGAAGAACCGAAGTGCAGGATTTCTTCTCCGCCGCCTTTTGTCGCGTTGCTCCTCCTCCTCTTCTTCATCCGAAGAGCTTGACGTACTGTGAGATGAGAGCTCATACCCTTCAGTAGACCCTGATGAGTCCTCGTCATTGTATGATTCATCATGAGCGATAAAACTATCGGAGTTCTCATCGCTCCCCGACTCGTCGGAGTTCTCATCGCTCCACGACTCGTCGGAGTTCTCATCGCTCCACGACTCGTCGGAGTTCTCATCGCTCCACGACTCGTCCTAGTCATTCCATTTTGCAGGAGAGCTTCCATCGTCACTTTCGCTGTCAGAAACAAGTCTACTGCGTTTTCTCAGCCCCAGCCGAGGGCAAGCCATTTCAATCACACTTATTATTAAGTTAACGGTTACTGGTGCAGTAAATCTACTGTACAG
>NW_024731138.1:0-12616 GCF_018991925.1 Homarus americanus | reverse complement strand
TATGGACCAAGAATAAAAAATAAATGAAAAATATAATAAATAAATCGTAAATTGGTGCATTGTTTCTCCAGGGGTAATTATAGAAGTACAAATGTTCTCCAGCAGTGGGTAACGATCATAGTCACGTATAGAGCTTCCGACGCAGGTAGATTGATATAGATGCATTACCTGGAGTTAGTGGGTTACAGGGGCCTCTTACACGATAATATTAAAGGTGTTTTTTCCTTCTGTTTGTGGCACTTGAGGTGTTTAGGTTAGGTTTAATTAAAATGGTTTAGTTATAATAGTTATATTACTATAAGTTAAGTTGAATTTAGAACTTTTTATTTGCATATATCGTGTTTTAGAAGGATTTGTTAGCTAATAAGTTTAATTTGGATACGTTTAGTTTAATTTAGATCATTTGATTTTACAAGGTCGTATTATAATGACTGGGAACCATATAGAAACCTGTTAGAGAAGTAAATATTTCTACGGCGGTGAATGAGTAAGTCAATAAGTGGTGTATAGAGCTGCTGACGCAACTTAAACGGTGTATACTGTACATTATATGTTATCAGAGCTTTCCTGTTGTACGTAACCGCCTCCGTCAAAGTGTCTTACTGGCTCATGTGAAGATTAGCCTCTAGTTTATTTAACCTCAAGATTAACTTCACTGGCACTGCCTGACCTGACCTGACCTGACCTACCCTACCCTACCCTACCCTACCCTACCCTACCCTACCCTACCCTACCCTAACTTAACCTAACCTAACTTAACTTCCCAAGTAGCGTTAGGTTAATCATTAGTTGAAATAAGCTGGGAGGGTTAATCTTCAGGTAATCTATCTTAATTAACAATTTTGGTCAGGTGAGGCCTTCCTTACCTTACTCGAGAGCAGGAGGAGGAGGACTGCTAACGTCTACAGATCATCGTCAACCAAGGCAGATATTGAAAACCTTTTCTTTACCTTCGCGGCTTAAGAACACATCTTAACACCATAAGACTATTCGCCTCAATACAATAATACAGTAATTGATTATTGTATTCTAATAAAATTTACGGTGTATCTTGTGAACCAGATTTATTGTTTGACCTTAGTGAATGAGAAACTGGTTGAGGTGTATTGTGGTAAACATCCTTAAGAGCAGCTCTGTGTGTTCTTACGACCTCAAAGTAACACAAAAGGTAGCCAATATCTACCCTTGGTCAGTCACTTTATGTAGATGTCAATTGTGTCATTTTTCTAGACTTAGTGGCCCCTGGAGGAGAAAGTAAATACAATGTTCATTTATTTTGGTCACAATACACGCTAGTAGATTATTTTTTCCTATTTAACTAAATAATTAACACTATGTAGCTAACTAATTATATGACTCAAAGATGGTAACCAATATGGCGTCGATATTGTTCACATACTCTATGATAAATAGATGTAGTGTCTGTTTAATTTTAGGGAAGAATTTAATTCATAAACTTTTGAGAATCTGGATACAGGAGTTTTGTCTTTGCGTGTGTGTGTGTGTGTGTGTGTGTGTGGTGATGATGATGACGGATACTTTCCTCTGCAGTGAAAAAAATATCTTGACATTGCAAAGTTTAACTGCAAGCCAAAGGAACGTTTGTAATGTGATTTATGTGAAATTGTAACTTGAAATTCTTTGTGAAAAAATATTTCCCTATAAAGTTTGGCAGTAAATGAAGTATTACATCAAGGTGTAACTTGTAGTTCCTTGTGGAATAATTACCTATGTGGACGATACAGCTACTCCAGGGTGAAATACCTAGAGTAAAAAGTCTTAAGACCTTACCTGAGGTTGAAAGACTCTTATAGTGGAACGTCTTAGGTATTGAAACTTTAATTACAGTAAATAAAATATAATCTACCTTAACATTCCTTCACCTGGCGACAACTAATGATACAGGTGGTGTAATAGCTCTTTAAAATTCCTCCGTTTGATATAATAATGACCACACATGAACTTATAATGTGCAATATCTTGATAACACATTAGCTGCAACATTACACATAGTCCAGTGTATGTGTAGTGAGGGACATCTACCTAAATGAGTTACAGAATGTGGAGTTGAGGCAAAAAAATGTTGGGACATGTTTGAGGTCATCAGTTGAGCCAAACGTTTATACTCATTATTGTTTTAATGGTATTTTAGAGCGACCGAAAAATGTAAACAAAATGGCCGGCTAGGCTTGGGGGATCCACGAGTCCTCTTATAAAGGATCGACAATAAATGAAAACAAATCAGATTAATTTAAACACATTTCCAAGAGTATTAGATCCTGTAAAGAGAGAAAATTAATACTTGATATTTGTAGAAGCTTTTTTTTTCGTCCGTTTTCTTCTTGGTTAAAACAATTGTGGTGGTGTTACCTGTTCCAAACAGTAGACATCAAGGAAATGGATCAAGACCTTAATACTCAAAGGTACACATGATGATTTGTTCCCAAGTCCGAGGATTTACTTCACAAAACAGATTAACTTTAGGACACAATGATGGCGAACAAAATAACATCAACATTGCGTACAGTACATATCTTGCTTTGACTCTTAACTCTTGTAATTTTTCGTAATGTTAGTGAATGAATTTGAGATTCTGGGCATATTTTCTTGTTTTTCTTTCTAATCAAGTGTAAAGGAAGATGTACTGTTTATTGATGGATTTGGTGATGTCTTAATAGTGTATTAGTGTGTTAATATTACACAGGTTTGGTATAGTGGTGACGGTAATGTAGTGTAGTAAGATTTTAACACATGGAGGTGAATTTGTCTTTTATGTTGAGGATTTGTTAAAAGGAAGATCTGATGGACGGGGATAATTGTCTGGTTGTGATGGACACGGCTCACCTAACCTAACCCAATCTAACCTAACCCAACCCAACCTAACCCAACCTAACCCAACCCAACCTAACCTAACCTAACCCCTATATATGTGTGAGATAAGGTTCTGATTCAAGAACAAGATGCACAAGTTCGAATCCAAATTGAGCTGTAGGGTTTGTTGACTAATTCGGGGCTTCACATTCATAAAACTCTCAAATGGGATACGACTAAACCCGAAGCCCCATCTTCCGTCGGTCGGTCGTCGGTGTCAGGTCAAAGGTCAGTTTGTAGTTCACCTCTTGTGATATGTGTCATTTATCGAAACGAAACATGAGGTTAACGTGAAAACAAAACCTCGAAGCAACACGTATAAACAGGGAAGAGTTTTCATCGGATTTTACGTCATGAAATTTTCCATCTAGAGAGAGAGAGAGAGAGAGAGAGAGAGAGATTGATTGATTGATTGATTGATTGATTGATTGATTGATTGATTCCGATGCTGAAATTAACACTAAAATTTTATACTGTAATTGAGATAAATGCAGGTAAGGTTGGCGTATGAAATTAATTATTGAAGAACGATCACAGAAATGTTTTACCTGTTTCCTGTGATGGGGCGTGGATAGTAGGTTTGTTTGTGGGTGTGGAGCGTGGATAGTAGGTTTGTTTGTGGGTGTGGGGCGTGGATAGTAGGTTTGTTTGTGGGTGTGGGGCGTGGATAGTAGGTTTGTTTGTGGGTGTAGGGCGTGGATAGTAGGTTTGTTTGTGGGTGTAGGGCGTGGATAGTAGGTTTGTTTGTGGGTGTAGGGCGGGGATAGTAGGTTTGTTTGTGGGTGTAGGGCGTGGATAGTAGGTTTGTTTGTGGGTGTGGGGCGTGGATAGTAGGTTTGTTTGTGGGTGTGGGGCGTGGATAGTAGGTTTGTTTATGGGTGTGGGGCGTGGATAGTAGGTTTGTTTGTAGGTGTAGGGCGTGGATAGTAGGTTTGTTTGTGTGGGTGTAGGGCGTGTGGGTTTGTTTGTGGGTGTGGGGGCGTGGATGGTAGGTTTGTTTGTGGGTGTAGGTAGTGGGTAGTGTGTGTTTGTGGGTGTAGAACGTGGATAGTAGGTTCGTTTGTGGGTGTAGGGCGTGGATAGTAGGTTTGTTTGTGGGTGTGGGGCGTGGATAGTAGGTTTGTTTGTGGGTGTGGGGCGTGGATAGTAGGTTTGTTTGTGGGTGTGGGGCGTGGATAGTAGGGTTGTATGTGGGTGTGGGGCGTGGATGAGTAGGTTTGTTTGTGGGTGTGGGGGCGTGGATGATAGGTTTGTTTGTGGGTGTGGGGCGTGGATAGTAGGTTTGTTTGTGGGTGTGGGGCGTGGATAGTAGGTATGTTTTACGTAGGTGTGGGGCGTGGATAGTAGGATTTGTTTGTGGGTGTGGGGCGTGGATAGTAGGTTTGTTTGTGGGTGTAGGGCGTGGATAGTAGGTTTGTTTGTGGGTGTAGGGCATGGATAGTAGGTTTGTTTGTGGGTGTAGGGCGTGGATAGTAGGTTTGTTTGTGGGTGTAGGGCGTGGATAGTAGGTTTGTTTGTGGGTGTAGGTGGTGGGTAGTGTGTGTTTGTGGGTGTAGAACGTGGATAGTAGGTTTGTTTGTGGGTGTAAGGCGTGGATAGTAGGTTTGTTTGTGGGTGTAGGGCATGGATAGTAGGTTTGTTTGTGGGTGTAGGGCGTGGATAGTAGGTTTGTTTGTGGGTGTGTGGCGTGGATAGTAGGTTTGTTTGTGGGTGTGGGGCGTGGATAGTAGGTTTGTTTGTGGGTGTGGGGCGTGGATAGTAGGTTTGTTTGTGGGTGTAGGGCGTGGATAGTAGGTTTGTTTGTGGGTGTAGGGCATGGATAGTAGGTTTGTTTGTGGGTGTAGGGCGTGGATAGTAGGTTTGTGGGTGTAGGGCGTGTGGATGAGTAGGTTTGTTTTGGGTGTGGGGCATTTGGACCCAGTAAGTTTGTTTGTGGGTGTAGGGCGTGGATGATAGGTTTGTTTTGTGGGTGTAGGGCGTGGATAGTAGGTTTGTTTGTGGGTGTAGGGCGTGGATAGTAGGTTTGTTTGTGGGTGTAGGGTGTGGATAGTAGGTTTGTTTGTGGGTGTAGGGCGTGGATAGTAGGTTTGTTTATGGGTGTAGGGCGTGGATAGTAGGTTTGTTTGTGGGTGTAGAGCGTGGATAGTAGGTTTGTTTGTGGGTGTAGGGAGTGGATAGTAGGTATGTTTGAGGGTGTAGGGAATGGATAGTAGGTTTGTTTGTGGGTGTGGGGCGTGGATAGTAGGTTTGTTTGTGGGTGTAGGGCGTGGATAGTAGGTTTGTTTGTGGGTGTAGGGCGGCGTGGATGAAGTAGGTTTTGTTTGTGGGTGTGGGGCGTGGATAGTAGGTTTGTTTGTGGGTGTAGGGCGTGGATAGTAGGTTTGTTTGTGGGTGTAGGTGGTGGGTAGTGTGTGTTTGTGGATGTAGAACGTGGATAATAGGTTTGTTTGTGGGTGTAGGGCGTGGATAGTAGGTTTGTTTGTGGGTGTAGGGAGTGGATAGTAGGTTTGTTTGTGGGTTTGGGGCGTGGATAGTAGGTTTGTTTGTGGGTGTAGGGCGTGGATAGTAGGTTTGTTTGTGGGTGTAGGGCGTGGATAGTAGGTTTGTTTGTGGGTGTAGGGCGTGGATAATAGGTTTGTTTGTGGGTGTAGGGCGTGGATAGTAGGTTTGTTTGTGGGTGTAGGGCGTGGATAGTAGGTTTGTTTGTGGGTGTAGGGCGTGGATAGTAGGTTTGTTTGTGGGTATAGGACGTGGATAGTAGGTTTGTTTGTGGGTGTAGGGCGTGGATAGTAGGTATGTTTGTGGGTGTAGATACATACATAGTTAAGAGGAATAAATCAAAATGGGAAGAAGATTAAGATAAATAAACTGATGATTAATAGTACAGGTGAGTTAATAAAATAGATATAAATAGATAAATACAGTAGATAGATAGATAGATAGATAGATAGATACAGTAGATAGATAGATAGATGTATGATTTTGTATACCGCAAGAGTAACTAAATATTCCTGTACCTGTATTTTCTTTCAGTTACAAAATACACATCAGGTGTTACAGTAAGTGGTAATATTTTGTAATACTCTTAAGTGATGAGGTAACAGAGGAAATAGACGGATACTAACGGAGAGTTTTTGTAGAATTAGACTGACATTCAGACAGTAAAACTTCTTCCGACAATACAAATTTTGACGGTGGAATTTATACACGAGAGTGTATGGATAATTATGATGAGCTGAATTATGACATCTACGTCTGATAATCCGTTGTTTAGAATGGATTATTATTATTTTTGTTGAGTTATTTAACAGTTCGAGAAAAGGTTTATTATGGTACTATGTCCTATTATCACACAAGGTCATAATTGAAGTAAAATAACTAATTATACTGTATTATTTTAGACAATACATAAGAACATAAGAACATAAGAATGGAGGAAACTGCAGCGGGCCTATTGGCCCATACTGGGCAGTCCCGTTTACACCCAACCCCTATTGCTCATATGAGCATCCAACCTATGTTTGAAGCAATTCAGCGTATTCGAGTTAATGATGATATTTGGTAACTTGTTTCATATCTAATCTACCACTCTGTTTCAAACCAGCGTTTACCTATTTCACGCCTAAATCTAAATTGTCTAATTAAACCATTGTTGAGTTCGCCCTGGTTGATAGTTTGAGTAATGTCACTGTTTAGCCTGCCTTCCACTTATACACCTCATCAGCCTTCGCTCTATCAGTCTCAAGGAGTGCAACTATGAAGTTGAATCTTGTCTCAGTACTCAAGGTTCCTCAATGCCTGGATCTACTTCGAATTTTTCCATGGGATTCTATATTCATTCTAGGTCAATGGTGATTAGAACTGAACTGGTGTATCCAGGTGGTCTCACAAGAGCAAGATACAGCTTTAGGATGACCTTGCTAGTCTTGTAACTAACACTCCTTTGTATGAACCTAAGTACTTTATTAGCCTTGTTACGAGCAAAAACACATTGTTTACTTGGCTTGAGGTTCCTACTTATCATTACTCCTAAATCTCTCTCGCAGTCGGATTTCTCTATGGCATCGTTGTTCATCTGGTATCTGGTTTCCCTGTTTATATCTCCTATACTGAGTACTTTACATTTGTCGACGTTGAATTTCATCTGCCATTTTTCAGACCATTCGAAAAATTTGTTTAGATCTTCCTGTAGTTTTGCTGAGTCCTCGTCAGATTTAATAACACGTCCTATTTTAGTGTCATCAGCAAATTTACTTATGTTGCTGTCTATGCTGATATCTATGTCGTTTATGTATATAATAAATAATAATGGTCCAAGTACTGAGCCCTTGGGAACTCCACTTGTGATGTTGCTCCAATGGGACTTAGTGCCGTTAATGCTCACTCGCTGTTTCATCCCAAAATCCACGCTCTAATCCACGAAGGAGTCTGCTGATTACCTTCACTAGTCTTCGGGACTCTGTCGAAGGCTTTGCTAAAGTCGAGATATACCACATCATAATTGTGTCCCTTGTCCACCGATTCGAAAACTGATGAAAAGAATGTTAATAGATTAGTTAGACAAGAACGTCCGCTTGTGAAGCCATGTTGGGAATCATTGATCAACTTGTGCTTCTCCAGGTGGTTTCGAATAGAGTTTGAAATAATTGATTCTAGTAATTTACCTACTATTGATGTTAGACTGATTGGGCGGTAGTTAGAGATAGTGATCTTATCCCCTCTTGAAAATCGGCACAGCACTGCCATCCTCCAGGATCGCAGTACTGTTGTTCCGTTTTGTAATGACATACAACAACTTGCTATGGGCATACAAGCTCTTCCATTCCTTTAATACCTGGCAATATCCTATCGGGGACCAGACTTATTAGGCTTTAGTTTGTCTATTTGGTTTACTAACATCGTTACTAGTCATCATCCAATTTAATTTGTTTTCATTCTGAACAGAGTCTATGTCTCGGGCATTCCTCGTGATTATTGATAATATACCATCTACTTAAGGAGGTGATGTAGGTAAGGTAGATTGATATTTTAACATTAATTTACTCAGTTTTTTCTAAGTATCGGATTTTTTTTTTTTTAGTTTTTTATTCTGACAATTTATAATGCAAGCAGCGTTCACATGTTGCCAACCGCCCCCAAGTGTACAAGAAGTTTGGACTGTAACTGTACCGTCAATAAGTGGCTGTAACTGCACCGTCAATAAGTGGCTGTAACTGTACCGTCAATAAATGGCTGTAACTGTACCGTCAATAAGTGGTTCTGTATTCTGAACACGGGGATCTCTACAGTATAACCTACGAGTATAACTGTGGTGAAAGAACTGCTTCCCCGCATTATGTTGAGGAAGATTCGTATACAAACTTTTTGCCCTGACTTCGTAGTAAAAAAAATCTTAGGGAAAATATATTGAATTTATTTTTAATGTTTATTTATTTATTGTTGTCGTTGGTGTTTTTTTTTTACCGGGATGTGTGTTATATTCACGAAAATGGAGTCAAGACAAATGTTGGACACGTTGATGTGAAGTAACACAGTAAATGATGTTGTTTGTGTTGCTGTGTTATTTATTTATTGTGTTTCTTATTCTTTTCTGTTTATTTTGTTTTATTTAGTTTTATTGTAGTAATTGTTATTCTTTTTTTATTCTTACTTATTTTCATTTTACTGTTTATTCGTTTTCTTATTTTCATTTTATTGTTCAATAATTTTCCATTCATTCTTATTTATTTATCGCGTTGGTGTATTTCATTTATTTGCTATTCTCTTAGGTATTTCACATTTGCATTAATTAATCTTCAAATCATTGGTTGCTATTTTTATCATACTAGTTTAATGTTCACCTCAGCAGTCAACTGGCTTATGTCTAATCAATGTCTACCACTGTTTTAGCCAGACTTAGTTATGAGACTTGTAATTCAGTATCCATTACGTACCGTTTATCAGTGTACTTTGTGGTAATGGACTGCCCAATGTAATTATATATATTGTCTTACTGAAAAAATGCGGTGTAACCAAGATTAAGTTTTATAGAGTTTGTATTTAAGGATTATTCTCCTATACTTCTCTTAGATTCTGAATATATTTTTGTTTTATTATTTCAGTGTATTGTAATGTGTAGTTAGTTACACTAAAGATATATAATAATTGCTTTAAGTTTGGTTGGGAGTGTGGAAGGTGTTGTGGTGTGTGATGTACAGGTGTGTACAGGTGGTGGTTACACCTGACTTCGAGGCAGGTGTGTATAGGTGCCAGATACACCTATGGTTACAACACAGGTGTATCCTGCAGCAGTAGTAACAAAGGGGCTATATGGGCTCCGGCGGCCATGTCGTGACACCGGCCGGCAGAATCCCCCGGTGAAAAAGGGAAACAAGATGGCCGTCCCCCATTCAATATGTAAACAACTCGACCTGAAATGTTGTTTATTGGATATTTTTCTCATTAGGGAGTCGAACCCTTGTTTTGAGTTGGTGTTCAACTACCGTGGCTGACGGCCATCACCTGTGATTCAACTGGTAGAATTAAGTGTAATAATAATAATAATAATAATAATAATAATTAACGGTTTATTGAAAGAGCTTGGCAGCCAGAAGGCTGAAAATATACAGTTACATATTTGGGGAATGGGTTTCGAATTACAAATAATATACAAGTAATATAAGTGATACAAATAAGATATATAATAACTAGATGGGGAAAAGCTCAAACTACAGTGCATTTCAACATAGTGACAGTGCAAGAAGTAGTATTTACTGGGAGTGAATACACTGGTTTATTACAAGTTATTGATAATTTTTACAATGGTTGGGACTGGGCTGTTCTTATAGCGATCAGTTCGTGCACTTATGGGCTGGATGCGGTTGTGGTGTCAAACAGCAATTCTCGGGCTAGGGATCTCAGGTGGTAGCAGGAGCCGGTGTCGAGGATGGTGTAGAAGCTTCTTAGCAAATTTGCAGATGTGGTGATGGTCAGTGAGAATCGAAAGGGTCAGTGTGTTGAGCGCTTCTTGATATGTGGAGTAGGAAGGGGAGAGAATAATCTTGCATGCCCTCTTTTGCACTTTTATTAGGTGGGCATCTTATCAAATGAACCCCTGTCCTAATGGGCCCTAGTCCTAATGGGCCCCAGTCCTATTGGGTCCCAGTTTTAATGGGCCCCAATTCTAATTGGTCACATTTCCAATGGTTCTCAGTCCTAATGAGCCTCAGTCCAAAGATACCACAGGCCTAATGGTTCCAGTCTTAATAGACCTCAGTCTTAATGAGTCCCAATCCTGACGGCTCTCAATACTAATGGGCCTCAGTCCTAATAGTTTAAGGTTGGGACCCATTAAGACTGGCTTCTATTTACCTTACAAGCACTGTGTTCTACCGTGTCATCCCGTGTGTGTGTGATTTCCAGTGTCAGGTGGTATAATACGCAGGTGAGTGGCTGCCAGGTAGGGTGGGTGAGGGTGGGCACCTTGATGCAGGGGAAGGTGAGTTCCTGATGCTGATTCACACCAGTGTCATGATGAGGTAATCTTATCACCTTATTAGTGTACGATGAGTGGGTGGGCGTGGTGTGGAGGGGTGGGGGCGCGGAAGGGGTAGGCAGCAAGGGGCGTGGTGTATGGTGGGGGGAGGGTAAGGGGCGTGTAGGGGTAGCTAAGTGGGCGTGTTGAGTTGGGCAAGAGGGAGGCGTGGTGGGTGTAGGGGCGTGTATAGGAGGCGGGAAGTGGTGATGGCGCGCGCCACTAATCACTCTGACCTAACTGAACACAACCCATTATACAGCATAATTAGTGTTGCTTCCATCAGCCTCACACAGTCAAATACACTATTTACATTTTCTCTTCACATATATTTTATTTTATTCGTTTCAAGTGGGACTCGAATTTCAGCCTTGGAGTCGAAGAGGAATTTTTTTAGGAGAAGTTGAAAAGAAATCGTGTTTAGTTGAAGACGAATGTGTTCTTATATAAAAGTGAAGGAATTAACCAGACGTGTTTTATTGTTTGGGAGTCTCTATCTCTCTCTCGAGTCCAAGATGTCCCCTTGAGGACGGTGTTCGTGTAGCGTCGTCAAACTCGCTCTTGGTTTTTATTCAGCAGGAAGAGCTACACCCGCCACCTGGTGTTGGCCGTGTCTGGTGACCATCATATTAACAAGGCCGCTCTCTCGTGCCTTGTCCACACGCCACCCCCCACCTCCATATTGTACCGTTTTGTCCTTTATTAACGGTGGTGTTACTACAGGCAGCGTGGTGTGGGGGGAGGGCCGCTGCTTCAGATTGTTCAGTATTTGACGTGTAACACAAAACGTGAGATGTTGTGGTCCTTCAGTACCTCACAACACACACACATCTCCTAGTTACCACATGCTGTTGTTATTAAAGCTCCACCAATGAGTACGCGTCGCTGTCTCGTCCTTTGCTCCGCCGACCATTACAGTGTGTAGCTGTAGGACTCGCTGCCGTGTTTGTTTCATGTAGCGACACTAAACTCCCGGAAATTTGTAGGTGTTAAAGCTGGAGCGTTTGAGCTGTTGTTGTCGTCACCTTGTTGATGTTTTGTAGGTCCGTCTTGGCTGAGGATTGTTGTTAGTGTTTCTTAAGGCATTAATAAACTAGTCATGAGGTTCTATAGGAATTATATCCTGTTGTTCTTTTTGTTCTTGTTCTTTTTATTGTTGTTGTTGTTCTTCAGTTGCATGATTCGAGTTGTGATTATCAGTAGAAGTTTGACGGGCTGGATTCTCTTATCGTTTCTTTAATTCATAAACAAGAACCGTAAACACAAGAGCAAAACAAAGACATAACCAATGAACTAAAAACAAATATATTGAAGGTTTAAATTTCTGGGATAGATTTAAATAGATCTTGGGTATATTTTCTTGTTCTTGGAGGTCAGGCCAGGCCAGGTCAGGTCATGTCATGTTAGGTGTACCGAATACGCTAGCAGAGGTGGTCAGATGCCTTGGGAATACTGCAGAATAATTGAGGTCAGGTCAGGTGGCCTCAATACCTGCTTCAAGGTGTAATAGAGGTGAAAAATAATGGGTTTCTTGATTGGATCTGGTTAAGTCAGGTCAGGTAAAGTCAGATACAGAGGCTGGGTGTATGACTGTGGGTTGGTGGGTGCATGACTGTGGGTTGGTGGGTGTATGACTGTGGGTTGATGGGTGTATGACTGTGGGTTGGTGGGTGTATGACCGTGGGTTGATGGGTGTGTGACTGTGGGTTGGTGGGTGTATGACTGTGGGTTGGTGGGTGTATGACTGTGGGTTGATGGGTGTTTGACTGCGGGTTGGTGGGTGTATGACTGTGGGTTGGTGGGTGTATGACTGTGGGTTGGTGGGTGTATGACTGTGGGTTGATGGGTGTATGACTGTGGGTTGGTGGCTGTATGACTGTGGGTTGGTGGGTGTATGACTGTGGGTTGGTGGGTGTATGACTGTAGGTTGATGGGTGTATGACTGGGTTGGTGGGTGTATGACTGTGGGTTGGTGGGTGTATGACTGTGGGTTGATGGGTGTATGACTGTAGGTTGATGGGTGTATGACTGTGGGTTGGTGGGTGTATGACAGTGGTGACAAGGATTATTTGAGCTTGACAAAATTTAGATAGATAGCAGCATGGTTTAGTCGTGTTCAGTTTAGTTTAAATTGTGTTTAGGTTAGGTTGGGTCATGCCAGGTACAGAGTTTGGCCAGGGTCCTTTATTCAAGCTGTCAGGGTTAAACTTCCTTCCTAGAAAGATGAACACA
>NW_024731137.1:0-20702 GCF_018991925.1 Homarus americanus | reverse complement strand
GATCGAGTATAACAAAGCCCCCTGATCGAGTATAACAAAGTCCCCTGGTCGAGTATAACAAATTCCCCTGGTCAAGTATAACAAAGTCCCCTGATCGAGTATAACAAAGTCCCCTGATCGAGTATAACAAAGTTCCCAGAATGGTTATAACAAAGGCCCCTGATCGAGTATAACAAAGTCCCCTGGTCGAGTATAACAAAGGTACCTCATCGAGTTTAACAAAGGCCCCTTATAGAGTATAACAAAGTCCCCTGGTCGAGTATAACAAAGGCCCCTCATCGAGTTTACCAAAGACCCCTCATCGAGTATAACAAAGTCACCTGGTCGAGTATAACAAACTCCCCTGGTCGAATATAACAAAGGCCCCTGATCAAGTATAACAAAGCCCCCTGATCGAGTATAACAAAGCCCCCTCATCGAGTTTAACAAAGGCCCCTATTCGAATATAACAAAGTCCCTTGAACGATTATAACGAAGGCCCCTGATCGAGTATAACAAAGTTCCCTGATCGAGTTTAACAAAGCCACCTGATCGAGTATAACAAAGACCCCTGATCGAGTGTAACAAATTCCCCTGATCGAGTATAACAAAAGCCCCTGATCGAGTTTAACAAAGGCCCCTAATCGAGAATAACAAACTCCCCTGGTCGAGTATAAAAAAGCCCCCTGATCTAGTATAACAAAGTCCCCTGAACGATTATAACAAGGGCCCCTGATCGAGTATAACAAAGTTCCCTGATCGAGTATAACAAAGCCCCCTGATCGAGTATAACAAAGTCCCCTAATCGAGAATAACAAAGTCCCCTGATTGAGTATAACAAAGCCCCTGATCGAGTTTAACAAAGGTCTCTTGATCGAGTATAACAAAGTCCCCTGGTCGGTATAACAAAAGTCCCCTGATCGAGTATAACAAAGTTCCTGAACGAATATAACAAAGGCCCCTGATCGAGTATAAAGTCCCCTGGTCGAGTATAACAAGGTACTCATCGAGTTTAACAAAGGCCCCTCATCGAGTATAACAAAGTCCCCTATCGAGTATAACAAACTTCCCTGGTCGAGTATAACAAAGTCCCCTGATCGAGTATAACAAAGTCTCATCAGTATAACAAAGTCCCTGAACGAGTATACAAAGCCCCTGTTCGAGTATAACAAAGTCCCCTTGATCAAGTATAACAAAGTCCTTGGATTGAGCTTGGTGTCCCCTGATCGAAAGTATAACAAAGTCCCTGAATGATTTTTAACAGCGCCTCTGATCATATAACAAAGTTCCCGGTCGAAAGTATAACAGCGTAATTTCATCGAGTTTAACAAAGGCCCCTCATAGAGTATAACAAAGTCCCCTGGTCGAGTATAACAAAGGCCCCTCATCGAGTTTACCAAAGGCCCCTCATCGAGTATAACAAAGTCCCTGGTCGAGTATAACAAACTCCCCTGGTCGATTATAACAAAGGCCCCTGATCAAGTATAACAAAGCCCCCTGATCGAGTATAACAAAGCCCCCTCATCGAGTTTAACAAAGGCCCCTATTCGAATATAACAAAGACCCCTGAACGATTATAACGAAGGCCCCTGATCGAGTATAACAAAGTTCCCTGATCGAGTTTAACAAAGCCACCTCATCGAGTATAACAAAGACCCCTGATCGAGTATAACAAATTCCCCTGATCGAGTATAACAAAAGCCCCTAATCGAGTTTAACAAAGGCCCCTAATCGAGTATAACAAACTCCCCTGGTCGAGTATAAAAAAGCCCCCTGATCTAGTATAACAAAGCCCCCTGATCGAGTATAACAAAGTCCCCTAATCGAGAATAACAAAGTCCCCTGATTGATTATAACAAAAGCCCCTAATCGAGTTTAACAAAGGCCCCTAATCGAGTATAACAAACTCCCCTGGTCGAGTATAAAAAAGCCCCCTGATCTAGTATAACAAAGCCCCCTGATCGAGTATAACAAAGTCCCCTAATCGAGAATAACAAAGTCCCCTGATTGATTATAACAAAGCCCCTGATCGAGTTTAACAAAGGCCCCTGATCGAGTATAACAAAGTCCTATCGAGTATAACAAACTCCCTGGTCGCAGTATAACAAAGTCCTTGATCGAAAGTATAACAAAAGTCCTCTGATCGAGTATAACAAAGTCCCCTGAACGAGTATAACAAAGCCCCCTGATCGAGTATAAGAAAACCCCCTACTCGAGTATAACAAAGTCCCCTGATCAAGTATAACAAAGTCCCCTGAACGAGTATAACAAAGGCCCCTCATCGAGTTTAACAAAGGCCTTTCATCGAGTATTACAAAGTCCCCTGGCCGAGAATAACAAACTCCCCTGGTCGAGTATAAAAAAGCCCCCTGATCTAGTATAACAAAGTCCCCTGAACGATTATAACAAAGGCCCCTGATCGAGTATAACAAAGGCCCCTGATCGAGTATAACAAAGTTCCCTGGTCTAGTATAACAAAGGCCCCTCATCGAGTTTAACAAAGGCCCCTCATCGAGTATAACAAAGTCCCCTGGCCGAGAATAACAAACTCCCCTGGTCGAGTATAACAAAGTCCTCTGATCGAGTATAACAAAGTCCCCTGATCGAGTATAACAAAGTCCCCTGATTGAGTATAAAAAGTCCCCTGATCGAGTAAAACAAAGTCCCCTGAACGATTTTAACAAAGGCCCCTGATCGAGTATAACAAAGTTCCCTGGTCGAGTTTAACAAAGCCACCTGATCGAGTATAACAAAGACCCCTGATCGAGTATAACAAATTCCCCTGATCGAGTATAACAAAAGCCCCTGACCGAGTTTAACAAAGGCCCCTAATCGAGTATAACAAACTCCCCTGGTCGAGTATAAAAAAGACCCCTGATCGAGTATAACAAAGTCCCCTGAACGATTATAACAAAGGCCCCTGATCGAGTATAACAAAGTTCCGTGATCGAGTATAACAAAGCCCCCTGATCGAGTATAACAAAGTCCCCTGATCGAGAATAACAAAGTCCCCTGATCGAGTATAACAAAGGCCCCTGATCGAGTTTAACAGAGGCCCATGATCGAGTATAACAAAGTCCCCTGGTCGAGTATATCAAAGGCCCCTCATCGAGTTTTACAAAGGCCCTTCATCGAGTATAACAAAGTCCCCTGGTCGAGTATAACAAACTCCCCTGGTCGATTATAACAAAGGCCCCTCATCAAGTATAACAAAGCCCCCTGATCGAGTATAACAAAGCCCCCTCATCGAGTATAACAAAATCCCCTGATCAAGTATAACAAAGTCTCCTGAACTAATAGAACAAAGTCCCCTAATCGAGTTTAACAAAGGCCCCTATTCGAGTATAACAAAGTCCCATGATCCGGTATAACAAAGTCCCATGAACGAGTATAACACAGTCCCATCATCGAGTATAACAAAGTCCCCTCATCGAATATAACAATGTCCCCTGATCGAGTATAACAAAGTCCCCTGATCGAGTAGAACAAAGTCCCCTCATCGAGTATAACAAAGGCCCTTCATCGAGTATAACAAAGTCCCCTGATCGAGTATAACAAACTCCCCTGGTCAGATTATAACAAAGGCCCCTTGATCAAGTATAAATAAAGCCCTGATCGAGTATAAATAAAGCCCTCATCGAGTTTAACAGCGTCTCTATTCATTATAACAAAGACCCTGAACGATTATAACGAAGGCCCTGATCGAGTATAACAAAGTTCCCTGATCGAGCTTAACAGCCACTGATCGAGTATAACAAAGACCCCTGATCGAGTATAACAAATTCTCTGATTGAGTATAACAAAGGCCCTGATCGAGTTTAACAAAAGCCCCTCATCGAGTATAACAAAGTCCCCTGGTCGAGTATAACAAAGGCCCCTGATCGAATATAACAAGGGCGCCTGAACGAGTAAAACAAAGGCCCCTGAACGAGTATAACAAAGTTCCCTGATCGAGTATAACAAAGCCCCTGGATCGAATATAACAAAGTCCCCCTAATCGAGAATAAATAACAATAAAGACCCCTGATTATTGATTATAATAAAGCCCTGATCGAAGTTTAACAAAGGCCCCTGATCGAGTATAACAAAGTCCCCTGGTTTATATAACAAAGTCCCCTGGTCGAGTATAACAAAGGCACTTTAATGAAGCTTAACAAAGGCCCTCTCATCGAGTATAAGGAAGCCCGTCATTTTGAGAAAATAAACTCCCTGGTCGAGTATAAATAAAGTCCCCTGATCGAGTATAACAACGTCCCCTGATCGAGTATAACAAAGTCTCCTCGGATCGGTAGTAGAACAAAGTCCCCTCATCGGTATAACAAAGGCCCTTCATCGAGTATAACAAAGTCTCTGATCGAGTATATAATCTGCTTCCTGATCGAGTAAAACAATGCCACCTGATCGAGTATAACAAAGTCCCCTGATCGAGTATAACAAAGTCGCCTTGATCGAGTATAACAAAGGCCCCTGATCGAGTTAAACAAAGGCCCCTGATCGAGTATAACCAAGTCCCCTGGTCGAGTATGCCAAAGGCCCCTGATCGAATACAACAAAGTCCCCCTTATCGAGAATAACAAAGTCCCCTGATCGAGTATAACAAAGCCCCCTGATCAAGTATAACAAAGGTCCCTGAACGAGTATAACAATGTCGTCTGGTCGAATATAACAAAAACCCCTGATCGAGTATAACAAAGGCCGCTGATCGAGTACAACAAAGTTCCCTGATCGAGTATAACAAAGCCCCCTGATCGAGTATAACAAAGTCCCCTGGTCGAGTATAACAAATTCTCCTGGTCGAGTATAACAAAGTCCCCTGATCGAGTATAACAAAGTCCCCTGATCGAGTATAACAAAGTTCCCAGAACGATTATAACAGGCCCCTGATCGAATATAACAAAGTCTCCTGGTCGAGTATAACAAAGGTACCTCATCGAGTTTAACAAAGGCCCCTTATAGAGTATAACAAAGTCCCCTGGTCGAGTATAACAAAGGCCCCTCATCGAGTTTACCAAAGGCCCCTCATCGAGTATAACAAAGTCCCCTGGTCCAGTATAACAAACTCCCCTGGTCGATTATAACAAAGGCCCCTGATCAAGTATTACAAAGCCCCCTGATCGAGTATAACAAAGCCCCCTCATCGAGTTTAACAAAGGCCCCTATTCGAATATAACAAAGTCCCTTGAACGATTATAACGAAGGCCCCTCATCGAGTATAACAAAGTTCCCTGATCGAGTTTAACAAAGCCACCTGATCGAGTATAACAAAGACCCCTGGTCGAGTATAACAAATTCCCCTGATCGAGTATAACAAAAGCCCCTGATCGAGTTTAACAAAGGCCCCTAATCGAGAATAACAAACTCCCCTGGTCGAGTATAAAAAAGCCCCCTGATCTAGTATAACAAAAGTCCCTGAACGATTATAACAAAGGCCCCTCATCGAGTATAACAAAGTTCCTGATCGGGTATAACAAAGCCCTGATCGAGTATAACAAAGTCCCTAATCGAGAATAACAAAGTCCTGATTGGGCATAACAAAGTTCCCTGATCGAGTTTAACAAAGCCACCTGATCGAGTATAACAAAGACCCCTGATCGAGTATAACAAAGTCCCCTGATCAAGTAAAACAAAGTCCCCTGAACGAGTATAACAAAGGCCCCTCATCGAGTTTAACAAAGTCCCCTCATCGAGTATAACAAAGTCCCCTGGCCGAGAATAACAAACTCCCCTGGTCGAGTATAACAAAGTCCTCTGATCGAGTATAACAAAGTCCCCTGATCGAGTATAACAAAGTCCCCTGATTGAGTTTAAAAAGTCCCCTGATCGAGTATAACAAAGTCCCCTGAATGATTTTAACAAAGGCCCCTGATCGAGTATAACAAAGTTCCCTGGTCGAGTATAACAAAGGTACCTCATCGAGTTTAACAAAGGCCCCTCATAGAGTATAACAAAGTCCCCTGGTGGAGTATAACAAAGGCCCCTCATCGAGTTTACCAAAGGCCCCTCATCGAGTATAACAAACTCCCCTGGTCGATTATAACAAAGGCCCCTGATCAAGTATAACTTAAGCCCCCTGATCGGTATAACAAAGCCCCCCTCATCCGAGTTTAACAAGGCCCTATTCGAAGATATATAAAGACCCTGAACGATTATGAAAAACGAAGGCTGATCGAGTATAACAAGTTCCTGATCGAGTTTAACAAAGCCACTGATCGAGTATAACAAAGACCCTGATCAGGTATAACAAAAGTCCCTGATCCAAGTAAAACAAAGTCCCTGAACAGCAAATTATAACAAGGCCCCTCATCGAGGTTAAACCGCCTCATCGGTATAACAAGAGTCCTGGCCGAGAATAACAAACTCCTGGTCGAGGTATAACAAAGTCCTCTGATCGAGTATAACAAAGTCCCTGATCCAGGAAGTATAACAAAGATCCCTGATTGAGTTTAAAGTCCTGATCGAGTATAACAAAGTCCCTGAATGATTTTAACAAGGCTGATCGAGTATAACAAAGTTCCCTGGTCGAGTATAACAAAGGTACCTCATCGAGTTTAACAAAGGCCCCTCATAGAGTATAACAAAGTCCCCTGGTGGAGTATAACAAAGGCCCCTCATCGAGTTTACCAAAGGCCCCTCATCGAGTATAACAAACTCCCCTGGTCGATTATAACAAAGGCCCCTGATCAAGTATAACAAAGCCCCCTGATCGAGTATAACAAAGCCCCCTTATAGAGTTTAACAAAGGCCCCTATTCGAATATAACAAAGACCCCTGAACGATTATAACGAAGGCCCCTGATCGAGTATAACAAAGTTCCCTGATCGAGTTTAACAAAGCCACCTGATCGAGTATAACAAAGACCCCTGATCGAGTATAACAAATTCCCCTGATCGAGTATAACAAAAGCCCCTGATCGAGTTTAACAAAGGCCCCTAATCGAGTTTAACAAAGTCCCCTCATCGAGTATAACAAAGTCCCCTGGCCGAGAATAACAAACTCCCCTGGTCGAGTATAACAAAGTCCTCTGATCGAGTATAACAAAGTCCCCTGATCGAGTATAACAAAGTCCCCTGATTGAGTTTAAAAAGTCCCCTGATCGAGTATAACAAAGTCCCCTGAATGATTTTAACAAAGGCCCCTGATCGAGTATAACAAAGTTCCCTGGTCGAGTATAACAAAGGTACCTCATCGAGTTTAACAAAGGCCCCTCATAGAGTATAACAAAGTCCCCTGGTGGAGTATAACAAAGGCCCCTCATCGAGTTTACCAAAGGCCCCTCATCGAGTATAACAAAGTCCCCTGGTCGAGTATAACAAACTCCCCTGGTCGATTATAACAAAGGCCCCTGATCAAGTATAACAAAGCCCCCTGATCGAGTGTAACAAAGCCCCCTCATCGAGTTTAACAAAGGCCCCTATTCGAATATAACAAAGACCCCTGAACGATTATAACGAAGGCCCCTGATCGAGTATAACAAAGTTCCCTGATCGAGTATAACAAAAGCCCCTAATCGAGTTTAACAAAGGCCCCTAATCGAGTATAACAAACTCCCCTGGTCGAGTATAAAAAAGCCCCCTGATCTAGTATATAACAAAGTCCCCTGAACGATTATAACAAAGGCCCCTGATCGAGTATAACAAAGTTCCCTGATCGAGTATAACAAAGCCCCCTGATCGAGTATAACAAAGTCCCCTAATCGAGAATAACAAAATCCCCTGATTGATTATAACAAAGCCCCTGATCGAGTTTAACAAAGGCCCCTCATCGAGTATAAGAAAGTCCCCTGGTCGAGTATAACAAAGTCCCCTGGTCGAGTATAACAAAGGTACCTCATCGAGTTTAACAAAGGCCCCTCATCGAGTATAACAAAGTCCCCTGGTCGAGTATAACAAACTCCCCTGGTCGAGTATAACAAAGGCCCCTGATCGAGTATAACAAAGTCCTCTGATCGAGTATAACAAAGTCCCCTGAACGAGTATAACAAAGCCCCCTGATCGAGTATAAGAAAACCCCCTACTCGAGTATAACAAAGTCCCCTGATCAAGTATAACAAAGTCCCCTGAACGAGTATAACAAAGGCCCCTCATCGAGTTTAAAAAAGGCCTTTCATCGAGAATAACAAAGTCCCCTGGCCGAGAATAACAAACTCCCCTGGTCGAGTATAAAAAAGCACCCTGATCTAGTATAACAAAGTCCCCTGAACGATTATAACAAAGGCCCCTGATCGAGTATAACAAAGGCCCCTGATCGAGTATAACAAAGTTCCCTGGTCTAGTATAACAAAGGCCCCTCATCGAGTTTAACAAAGGCCCCTCAACGAGTAATACAAAGTCCCCTGGCCGAGAATAACAAACTCCCCTGGTCGAGTATAACAAAGTCCTCTGATCGAGTATAACAAAGTCCCCTGATCGAGTATAACAAAGTCCCCTGATTGAGTATAAAAAGTCCCCTGATCGAGTAAAACAAAGTCCCCTGAACGATTTTAACAAAGGCCCCTGATCGAGTATAACAAAGTTCCCTGGTCGAGTTTAACAAAGCCACCTGATCGAGTATAACAAAGACCCCTGATCGAGTATAACAAATTCCCCTGATCGAGTATAACAAAAGCCCCTGACCGAGTTTAACAAAGGCCCCTAATCGAGTATAACAAACTCCCCTGGTCGAGTATAAAAAAGACCCCTGATCGAGTATAACAAAGTCCCCTGAACGATTATAACAAAGGCCCCTGATCGAATATAACAATGTTCCGTGATCGAGTATAACAAAGCCCCCTGATCGAGTATAACAAAGTCCCCTGATCGAGAATAACAAAGTCCCCTGATCGGTATAACAAAGCCCCTGATCGAAAGGTTTAACAAGGCCCTGATCGAGGTATAACAAGTCCCCTGGTCGAGGTATAACAAAGTCCCTGATCGAGTATAACAAAGTTCCTGAACGATTATAACAAAGGCCCTGATCGAGTATAACAAAGTCCCCTGGTCGAGTATAACAAAGGTACCTCATAGAGTTTAACAAAGGCCCTTCATCGAGTATAACAAACTCCCCTGGTCGAGTATAACAAAGTCCCCTGATCGAGTATAACAAAGTCCTCTGATCGAGTATAACAAAGTCCCCTGAACGAGTATAACAAAGCCCCCTGATCGAGTATAACAAAACCCCCTACTCGAGTATAACAAAGTCCCCTGATCATGTATAACAAAGTCCCCTTAACGAGTATAACAAAGGCGCCCTGATCGAGTTTAACAAAGGCCCCTAATCGAGTATAACAAAGTCCCCTGGTCTAGTATAACAAAGGCCCCTCATCGAGAGTTTAACAATGGCCCCTCATCGAGTATAACAAAGTCCCCTGACCGAGAATAACAAACTCCCCTGGTCGAGTATAACAAAGTCCTCTGGTCGAGTATAACAAAGTCCTCTGATCGAGTATAACAAAGTCCCCTGATTGAGTAAAAAAGTCCCCTGATCGAGTATAACAAAGTCCCCTGAACGATTTTAAGAAAGGCCCCTAATCAGGTATAACGGCCTTCATCGAGTATAACAAAATCCTGATCAAGTATAAGCAAAGTCCCTCAGCAGGTAGAACAAAGTCCCTAATCGAGTTTTAACAAAGGCCCTCATCGAGAATAACAAAGGCCTTTGATCGAGTTTTAACAAAGGCCTCTATTCGAATTATAACAAAGTCCCTGATCCTGCATAACCATCCCTGAACGAGTATATACGACCCCATCATGCGAATTATAACAAAGGCCCCTCATCGAGTATAACAAAGTCCCCCGGTCGAGTATAACAAAGGCCCCTGATCGAATATAACAAAGGCGCCTGAACGAGTATAACAAAGACCCTCATCGAGTATAACAAAGTTCCCTGATCGAGTATAACAAAGCCCACTGATCGAGTATAACAAAGTCCCCCTGATCGAGAATAACAAAGTCCCCTGATCGAGTATAACAATGCCCCCTGATCAGGTATAACAAAGGCCTCTGATCGAGTATAACAAAGAACCCTGGTCGAGTATAACAAAGTCCCCTGACAGAGTAAAACAAATGCCCCTGATCGAGTATAACAAAGTCCCCTGCTCGAGTATGGCAACTCCCCTGGTCGAAAATTATAACAAAGTCCTCTGATCCGAGGTATAACAAAGTCCCCTGAACGAGTATAACAAAGCCCCCTGATCGAGTATAACAAAACCCCCTACTCGAGTATAACAAAGTCCCCTGATCAAGTATAACAAAGTCCCCTGAACGAGTATAACAAAGGCCCATGATCGAGTTTAACAAAGGCCCTTGATCGAGTATAACAAAGTCCCCTGGTCTAGTATAACAAAGGCCCCTCATCGAGTTTAACAAAGGCCCCTCATCGAGTATAACAAATTCCCCTGGGCGAGAATAACAAACTCTCCTGGTCGAGTATAACAAAGTCCCTTGATCGAGTATAACAAAGTCCCCTGATCGAGTATAACAAAGTCCCCTGACTGAGTATAAAAAGTCCCCTTATCGAGTATAACAAAGTCCCTTGAACGATTATAACAAAGGCCCCTGATCGAGTATAACAAAGTTCCCTGATCGAGTATAACAAAGCCACCTGATCGAGTATAACAAAGTCCCCTGATCGAGTATAACAAAGTCCCCTGAACGATTATAACAAAGGCCCCTGATCGAGTATAACAAAGTTCCCTGATCGAGTATAACAAAGCCCCCTGGTCGAGTATAAAAAGCCCTGATCGAGTATAGCAAGTCCCTGGTGGGGAATTATAACAAAGGCCCTGATCAGGTATAACAAAGTTCCTCATAAATTATAACAAAGCCCCTGATCGAGTATAACAAGGTCCTGATCGAGAATAACAAAGTCCCCTGATCGAGTATAACAAAGGCCCCTGATCGAGTTTAACAGAGGCCCATGATCGAGTATAACAAAGTCCCCTGGTCGAGTATAACAAAGGCCTCTCATCGAGTTTAACAAAGGCCCCTCATCGAGTATAACAAAGTCCCCTGGTCGAGTATAACAAACTCCCCTGGTCGATTATAACAAAGGCCCCTGATCAAGTATAACAAAGCCCCCTGATCGAGTATAACAAAACCCTCTCATCGAGTATAACAAAATTCCCTGATCAAGTACAACAAAGTCTCCTGAACGAATAGAACAAAGTCCCCTAATCGAGTTTAACAAAGGCCCCTCATCGAGAATATCAGAGGCCTTTGATCGAGTTTAACAAAGGCCCCTATTCGAGTATAACAAAGTCCCCTGATCCTGTATAACAAAGTCCCCTGAACGAGTATAACACAGTCCCATCATCGAGTATAACAAAGTCCCCTCATCGAATATATCAATGTTCCCACATCGAGTATAACAAAGGCCCCTGATCGAATATAACAAAGGCGCCTGAACGAGTATAACAAAGGCCCCTGATCGAGTATAACAAAGGTCCCTGATCGAGTTTAACAAACTCCCCGGGTCGAGTATAACAAAGTCCCCTGATCGAGTATAACAAAGTCCCTAATCGAGTATAACAAAGTCGCCTGAACGATTATAACAAAGTCCCCTATTCGAGAATAACAAAGTCCCCTGATTGAGTATAAAAATGGCCCCTAATCTAGTATAACAAAGTCCCCTCATCGAATATAACAAAGTTCCCTGATCGAGTATAACAAAGCCCCCTCATCGAGTAAAACAAAGACCCCTGATCGAGGATAACAAAGTCCTTGATCTAGTATAAAAAAGTCCCCTGATCGAGTATAACAAAGTCTCCTGATCGAGTATAACAAATCCCCTGATCGAGTATAACAAAGGACTTTGATCGAGTATAACAAAGGCCCCTCATTGAGTATAACAAAGTCCACTGATCGAGTATAACAAAGTCCCCTGATCGAGTATAACAAAGTCCCCTGATTGAGTATAAAAAGTCCCCTGATCGAGTATAACAAAGTCCCCTGAACGATTATAACAAAGGCCCCTGATCGAGTATAACAAAGTTCCCTGATCGAGTATAACAAAGCCACCTGATCGAGTATAACAAAGTCCCCTGATCGAGTATAACAAATTCCCCTGATCGAGTATAACAAAAGCCCCTTCGAGTTTAACAAAGGCCCCTAATCGAGTATAATAAACTCCCCTGGTCGAGTATAAAAAAGCCCCCTGATTGAGTATAACAAAGTCCCCTGAACGATTATAACAAAGGCCCCTGATCGAGTATAACAAAGTTCCCTGATCGAGTATAACAAAGCCCCTGATCGAGTATAACAAGGTCCCTGATCGAGTATAACAAAGTCCCTGATCGAGTATAACAAAGGCCCTCATCGAGTTTAACAAAGGCCCCTCATCGAGTATAACAAAGAGTATAACAAAGCCCCCTCATCGAGTATAACAAAATCCCCTGATCAAGTATAATAAAGTCCCCTGAACGAGTAGAACAAAGTCCCCCAATCGAGTTTAACAAAGGCCCCTCATCGAGAATATCAAAGGCCTTTGATCGAGTTTAACAAAGGCCCCTATTCGAGTATAACAAAGTCCCCTGATCCTGTATAACAAAGTCCCCTGAACGAGTATAACACAGTCCCATCATCGAGTATAACAAAGTCCCCTCATCGAATATAACAATGTCCCCTGATCGAGTATAACAAAGTCCCCTGATCGACTAGAACAAAGTCCCCTCATCGAGTATATATAACAAAGTCCTGGGTCGAGTATAACAAAGTCCCTGATCGAGTATAACAAAGTCCCGCGGAACAATTATAACAAAGGCCCCTGATCAAGTATAACAAAGCCCCTGATTGAGTAGAACAGCCCCTCATAGAGTATAAAAAGTCCCCTGATCGAGTATAACAAAGTCCCCTGATCGGGCATAACAAAGGCCAATGATCGAGTATAACAAAGTTTTTCTAATCGAGTAAAAACAAAGCCCCTGATCGAGTATAAAAAGACCCCTGATCGAGTATAACAAAGTCCCTGATCGAGTATAACAAAGTCCCCTGAACGATTATAACAAAGGCCCCTGATCGAGTATAACAAAGTGTCCTGATCGAGTAAAACAAAGGCCCCTGATCGAGTATAACAAAGTTCCCTGATCGAGTATAACAAAGCCCCCTGATCGAGTATAACAAAGTCCCCCTGACCGATAATAAGAAAGTCCCCTAATCGAGTATAACAAAGCCCCCTCATCAAGTATAACAAAGTCCCCTAATCGAGTACAACAAAGTTTCCTGATCGAGTAAAACAATGCCCCCTGATCGAGTATAACAAAGTCCCCTGATCGAGTATAACAAAGTCGCCTGATCGAGTATAACAAAGGCCCCTAATCGCGTTTAACAAAGGCCCCTGATCGAGTATAACAAAGCACCCTGGTCGAGTATAACAAAGGTCCCTGATAGAATATAACAAAGGCGCCTGAACGAGTATAACAAACGCCCCAGATCGAGTATAACAAAGTCCTCCTTATCGAGAATAACAAAGTCCCCTGATCGAGTATAACAAAGCCCCTTGATCAAGTATAACAAAGGCCCCTGAACGAGTATAACAATGTCGTCTGGTCGAGTATAACAAAGTCCCCTGATCGAGTATAACAAAGGCCGCTGATCGAGTATAACAAAGTTCCCTGATCGAGTATAACAAAGCCCCCTGATCGAGTATACCAAAGTCCCCCTTATCGTGAATAACAAAGTCCCCTCGAGGATCGAGTATAACAAAGGCCCCTGATCGAGTATAACAAAGTCCCCTGGTCGAGTATAACAAAGTCCCCTGATCGAGTATAACAAAGTTCCCTGAACGAGTATAATGATCGAGTATAACAAAGTCCTCGGTCGAGTATAAATAGCACCATCGAGTTTAACAAAGGCCACTCATCGAGTATAACAAAGTCCCCTGTCGAGTATAACAAACTCCCCTGGTCGAGTATACATTTCTGATCGAGTATAAAAAGTCCTCTCTATCGAGTATAACAAAGTCCCTGAACGAGTATATAACAAAGTTCTGATCGAGTATATAACAAAACCCTACCGAGTATAACAAAGTCCCCCTGATCAAGTATAACAAAGTCCCCTGAACGAGTATAACAAAGGCCCCTCATCGAGTTTAACAAAGGCCCGTGATCGAGTATAACAAAGTCCCCTGGTCTAGTATAACAAAGGCCCCTCATCGAGTTTAACAAAGGCCCCTCATCGAGTATAACAAAGTCCCCTGGCCGAGAATAGCAAACTCCCCTGATCGAGTATAACAAAGTTCTCTGATCGAGTATAACAAAGTCCCCTGATCGAGTATAACAAAGTCCTCTGATTGAGTATAAAAAGTCCCCTGATCGAGTATAACAAAGTCCCCTGAACGATTATAACAAAGGCCCCTGATCGAGTATAACAAAGTTCCCTGATCGAGTTTAACAAAGCCACCTAATGGAGTATAACAAAGTACCCTGATCGAGTATAACAAAGTCCCCTGATTGAGTATAACAAAAGCCCCTGATAGAGTGTAACAAAGGCCCCTAATCGAGTATAACAAACTCCCCTGGTCGAGTATAAAAAAGCCCCCTGATCGAGTATAACAAAGTCCCCTGAACGATTATAACAAAGGCCCCTGATCGAGTATAAGAAAGTTCCCTGATCGAGTATAACAAAGCCCTATGATCGAGTATAACAAAGTCCCCTGATCGAGTATAACAAAGGCCCCTGATCGAGTTTAACAGAGGCCCATGATCGAGTATAATAATGTCCCCTGGTCGAGTATAACAAAGGCCCCTCATCGAGTTTAACAAAGGCCCCTCATCGAGTATAACAAAGTCCCCTGGTCGAGTATACCAAACTCACCTGGTCGATTATAACAAAGGCCCATGATCAAGTATAACAAAGCCCCCTAATCGAGTATAACAAAGCCCCCTCATCGAGTATAACAAAATCCCCTGATCAAGTATAACAAAGTCTCCTGAACGAATACAACAAAGTCCCCTAATCGAGTTTAACAAAGGCCCCTCATCGAGAATATCAAAGGCCTTTGATCGAGTTTAACAAAGGCCCCAAGTATAACAAAGTCCTCTGATCCGGTATAACAAAGTCCCCTGATCGAGTATAACAAAGTCCCTCATCGAGTATAAACAAAGTTTCTCATCGAGTAAAACAACGCCCCCTGATCGAGTATAACAAGTCCCTCATCGAGTATAACAAAGTCGCCTGATCGAGTATAACAAAGGCCCTGATCGAAAGTTAAACAAAGGCCCCTGATCGAGTATAACAAAGTCCCCTGGTCGAGTATAACAAAGGCCCCTCATCGAATATAACAAAGTCCCCCTTATCGAGAATAACAAAGTCTCCTGATCGAGTATAACAATAGCCCCCTAATCAAGTATAACAAAGGCCCTTGAACGAGTATAACAATGTCGTCTGGTCGAGTATAACAAAGTCCCCTGATCGAGTATAACAAAGTCTCGTGAACGAATAGAACAAAGTCCCCTAATCGAGTTTAACAAAGGCCCCTCATCGAGAATATCAAAGGCCTTTGATCGAGTTTAACAAAGGCCCCTATTCGAGTATAACAAAGTCCCCTGATCCTGTATAACAAAGTCCCCTGAACGAGTATAACACAGTCCCATCATCGAGTATAACAAAGTCCCCTCATCGAATATAACAATGTCCCATGATCGAGTATAACAAAGTCCTCTGGTCGAGTATAACAAAGGGCCCTCATCGAGTTTAACAAAGGCCCCTCATCGAGTATAACAAATTCCCTGGTCGAGTATAACAAACTCCCTTGGTCGATTATAACAAAGTCCCCTGATCACGTATAACAAAGCCCCCTGATCGAGTATAACAAAGCCCCTTCATCGAGTATAACAAAATCCCCTGATCAAGTATAACAAAGTCCCCTGAACGAGTAGAACAAAGTCCCCTAATCGAGTTTAACAAAGGCCCCTCATCGAGAATAACAAAGGCCTTTGATCGAGTTTAACAAAGGCCCCTATTCGAATATAACAAAGTCCCCTGATCCTGTATAACAAAGTCCCCTGAACGAGTATAACACAGTCCCATCATCGAGTATAACAAAGTCCCCTCATCGAATATATCAATGTCCCCTCATCGAGTATAACAAAGGCCCCTGATCGAATATAACACAGGCGCCTGAACGAGTATAACAAAGGCCCCTGATCCAGTATAACAAAGTTCCTTGATCGAGTATAACAAAGCACACTGATCGAGTATAACAAAGTCCCTCTCATCGAGAATAACAAAGTCCCCTGATCGAGTATAACAAAGTACCCTGATCTAGTATAACAAAGTTCCCTGAACGATTATAACAAAGCCACCTGATCGAGTATAACAAACTCCCCCTTATCGTGAATAACAAAGTCCCCTGATCGAGTATAACAAAGCCCCTGATCGAGTTTAACAAAGGTCCCTGATCGAGTATAACAAAGTCCCCTGGTCGAGTATAACAAAGTTCCCTGATCGAGTATAACAAAGTCCCCTGATCGAGTTTAAGAAAGGTCCCTGATCGAGTATAACAAAGTCCCCTGATCGAGTATAACAAAGTCCCCTGGTCGAGTATAACAAAGTTCCCTGATCGAGTATAACAAAGTCCCCTGATCGAGTATAACAAAGTCCCCTGGTCGAGTATAACAAAGGTACCTCATCGAGTTTAACAAAGGCCCCTCATAGAGTATAACAAAGTCTCCTGGTCGAGTATAACAAAGTCCCCTGAACGAGTAGAACAAAGTCCCCTAATCGAGTTTAACAAAGGCCCCTCATCGAGAATAACAAAGGCCTTTGATCGAGTTTAACAAAGGCCCCTATTCGAGTTTAACAAAGGTCCCTGATCGAGTATAACAAAGTCCCCTGGTCGAGTATAACAAAGTTCCCTGATCGAGTATAACAAAGTCCCCTGATCGAGTATAACAAAGTTTCCTGAACGATTATAACAAAGGCCCCTGATCGAGTATAACAAAGTCCCCTGGTCGAGTATAACAAAGGTACCTCATCGAGTTTAACAAAGGCCCCTCATAGAGTATAACAAAGTCCCCTGGTCGAGTATAACAAAGGCTCCTCATCGAGTTTAACAAAGGCCCCTCATCGAGTATAACAAAGTCCCCTGATCGAGTATAACAAAGTTTCCTGAACGATTATAACAAAGGCCCCTGATCAAGTATAACAAAGCCCACTGATCGAGTATAATAAAGCCCCCTCATCGAGTTTAACAAAGGCCCCTATTCGAGTATAACAAAGTCCCCTGATCCTGTATAACAAAGTCCCCTGAACGAGTATAACACAGTCCCATCATCGAGTATAACAAAGTCCCCTCATCGAATATAACAATGTCCCCTGATCGAGTATAACAAAGTCCCCTCATCGAGTAGAACAAAGTCCCCTCATCGAGTATAACAAAGGCCCTTCATCGAGTATAACAAAGTCCCCTGGTCGAGTATAACAAAGTCCCCTGATCGAGTATAACAAAGTCCCCTGAACGATTATAACAAAGGCCCCTGATCAAGTATAACAAAGCCCCCTAATTGAGTATTACAAAGCCCCCTCATGGAGTATAACAAAGTCCCCTGATCGAGTATAGCAAAGTCCCCTGATCGGGTATAACAGAGGCCCCTCATCGAGTATAACAAAGTTTCCTGATCGAGTAAAACAAAGCCCCCTGATCGAGTATAACAAAGTCCTTTGATCGAGTATAACAAAGTCCCCTGATCGAGTATAACAAAATTCCCTGAACGATTATAACAAAGGCCCCTGATCGAGTATAACAAAGTCCCCTGGTCGAGTATAACAAAGGTACCTCATCGAGTTTAACAAAGGCCCCTCATCGAGTATAACAAAGTCCCCTGGTCGAGTATAACAAACTCCCCTGGTCGAGTATAACAAAGTCCCCTGAACGAGTATAACAAAGCCCCCTGATCGAGTATAACAAAACCCCCTACTCGAGTATAACAAAGTCCCCTGATCAAGTGTAACAAAGTCCCCTGAACGAGTATAACAAAGGCCCATGATCGAGTTTAACAAAGGCCCTTGATCGAGTATAACAAAGTCCCCTGGTCTAGTATAACAAAGGCCCCTCATCGAGTTTAACAAAGGCCCCTCATCGAGTATAACAAATTCCCCTGGGCGAGAATAACAAACTCTCCTGGTCGAGTATAACAAAGTCCCTTGATCAAGTATAACAAAGTCCCCTGATCGAGTATAACAAAGTCCCCTGACTGAGTATAAAAAGTCCCGGAACGATTATAACAGCGTTCCTGATCGAGATAATGTTCCTGATCGAGTATAACAAAGCCACTTGATCGAGTATAACAAAGTCCTCTGATCGAGTATATAAACAAAGTCCCCCGATCGAGTATAACAAAAGTTCTGATCGAAGCTTAACAAAGGCCCCTAATCGGTATATAACAAACTCCCTGGTTGAGTATAAAAAGCCCCTGATCGAAAGTATAACAAAGTCCCTGAACGATTATACTAAAGGTCCCTCGATCGAGTATAACAATGTTCCCTCGATCGAGTATAACAAAAGTCTCCCTGATGGAGAAGATAATCAAGGTCCCCCCTCTATCGAGATAACAAAGTCGCCTGGATCGAGTATAACAAAGGGCCCCCAATGAGTTTAACAAAGGCCCTCATAGAGTATAACAAAGTCCCCTGGTCGAGTATAACAAACTCCCCCGCTTGGTCGATTATAACAAAGGCCCCTGATCAAGTATAACAAAGCCCCCTGATCGAGTATAACAAAACCCCCTCATCGAGTATAACAAAATCCCGTGATCAAGTACAACAAAGTCTCCTGAACGAATAGAACAAAGTCCCCTAATCGAGTTTAACAAAGGCCCCTCATCGAGAATAACAAGGGCCTTTGATTGAGTTTAACAAAGGCCCCTATTCGAGTATAACAAAGTCCCCTGATCCTCTATAACAAAGTCCCCTGAACGAGTATAACACGGTCCCATCATCGAGTATAACAAAGTCCCCTCATCGAATATATCAATGTCCCCTCATCGAGTATAACAAAGTCCCCTGATCGAGTAGAACAAAGTCCCCTCTTCGAGTATAACAAAGGCCCTTCATCGAGTAGAACAAAGTCCCCTGGTCGAGTATAACAAAGTCCCCTGATCGAGTATAACAAAGTCCCCTGGTCGAGTATAACAAAGGTACCTCATCGAGTTTAACAAAGGCCCCTCATCGAGTATAACAAAGTCCCCTGGTCGAGTACAACAAACTCCCCTGGTCGATTATAACAAAGGCCCCTGATCAAGTATAACAAAGCCGCCTGATCGAGTATAACAAATCCCCCTCATCGAGTATAACAAAATCCCCTGATCAAGTACAACAAAGTCTCCTGAACGAATGGAAAAAAGTCCCCTAAACGAGTTTAACAAACGCCCCTCATCGAGAATATCAAAGGCCTTTGATCGAGTTTAACAAAGGCCCCTATTCGCGTATAACAAAGTCCCCTGATCCTGTATAACAAAGTCCCCTGAACGAGTATAACACAGTCCCATCATCGAGTATAACAAAGTCCCCTCATCGAATATAACAATGTCCCATGATCGATTATAACAAAGTCCCCTGGTCGAGTATAACAAAGGGCCCTCATCCAGTTTAACAAAGGCCCCTCATCGAGTATAACAAAGTCCCCTGGTCGAGTATAACAAACTCCCTTGGTCGATTATAACAAAGGCCCCTGATCAAGTATTACAAAGCCCCCTGATCGAGTATAACAAAGCCCCCTCATCGATTATAACAAAATCCCCTGGTCGAGTATAACAAAGTCCCCTGAACGAGTAGAACAAAGTCCCCTAATCGAGTTTAACAAAGGCCCCTCATCGAGAATAACAAAGGCCTTTGATCGAGTTTAACAAAGGCCCCTATTCGAGTATAACAAAGTCCCCTGATCCGGTATAACAAAGTCCCCTGAACGAGTATAACACAGTCTCATCATCGAGTATAACAAAGTCCCCTCATCGAATATAACAATGTCCCCTGATCGAGTATAACAAAGTCCCCTGATCGAGTAGAACAAAGTCCCCTCATCGAGTATAACAAAGGCCCTTCATCGAGTATAACAAAGTCCCTTGATCGAGTATAACAAAGTTTCCTGATCGAGTAAAACAACGCCCCCTGATCGAGAATAACAAAGTCCCCTGATCGAGTATAACAAAGTCGCCTGATCCAGTATAACAAAGGCCCCTGATCGAGTTAAACAAAGGCCCCTGATCGAGTATAAATAAGCCGCCTGATCGAGTATAACAAAGTCCCCTGAACGATTTTAACAAAAATTGCCTCATCGAGTTTAACAAAGGCCCCTCATCGAGTATAACAAAGTCCCCTGGTCGAGTACAACAAACTCCCCTGGTCGATTATAACAAAGGCCCCTGATCAAGTATAACAAAGCCGCCTGATCGAGTATAACAAATCCCCCTCATCGAGTATAACAAAATCCCCTGATCAAGTACAACAAAGTCTCCTGAACGAATGGAAAAAAGTCCCCTAAACGAGTTTAACAAACGCCCCTCATCGAGAATATCAAAGGCCTTTGATCGAGTTTAACAAAGGCCCCTATTCGCGTATAACAAAGTCCCCTGATCCTGTATAACAAAGTCCCCTGAACGAGTATAACACAGTCCCATCATCGAGTATAACAAAGTCCCCTCATCGAATATAACAATGTCCCATGATCGATTATAACAAAGTCCCCTGGTCGAGTATAACAAAGGGCCCTCATCCAGTTTAACAAAGGCCCCTCATCGAGTATAACAAAGTCCC